>NC_089770.1:35473646-35488646 GCF_040412425.1 Macrobrachium rosenbergii | reverse complement strand
TATGTATACTAAGTTAAATGATGCATTTGTCATAATGAATTCAAAATATCGAGATACATAGATATATATTTACTTTTTTTTTTGTCTGATATTTTTTTAGAGAACGAACAAGCTCATATCGTAGAAAATGGGTAGTTTTAGTTGGATACTGAAGTAAATTTCTCAATTTATACCCTACAGAATTGACAAGTTATACAAACATTGTACGACAATTTGTCGCTTAATGTCGCTCACAGGGAGATATCGCCCCTGCGATATCGTGATACAAAGATACGTATTTACTCTGATATTATATTTTTTTTGAGAGAGAGCCAGTTTTGATTGAAGATAATGTGTATTTTGGTAGGAAAGTAAAGTATAGTTCTCACTTCCACCTAAAAAGTCATGCAGAAAGTTTGCGACAATTTTTCGCTCAATGCAGCTCAAATGCCGGTAAATGCAGTGAACAAAAATGTAAAAAAATCCACTAAAAAATTTTTTTTAGCAATAATATTTCAGGACATGTTTATTTAGACATATACCAGTCCCAAACTGTAAAAAACTAAAAATCGATAATTCCTCGAAATTCATTATTTGCTCATGCTGATAGACCTATAAAATAAAATAAAAGTTCTGAAATACAGTTGTGTGGAACTTGGGTAATATTTGTGCATTGCATTCTACCTGAAAAATCCTGATATACAACATTATTTTGAATGTGTTCTTTGGTAACCTCCTATTTTTCTTGTCTCTTTCTAGGATATCTTCAGTCTGCAATCCTAAATTGTTTCAATAATATTTTTTTTAATTCTGCTTCGTAGTTCCAATTATAATTTTTTAAAGATAGATATATAATTTTTGTAATAAATTTATAATTTTTGGCTCTTAAAATAAAATTTCATCCAATTTCTCTTGTTGTTTTCAGGTCGATTTACAAAAAAAAAAAAAAAAAATTAAGTAATAGAGGCACTTCTAATGTCTACCGTCTTGCAGTAGAGGTTTAAAAATCCCTCGAGGCTAAATGAGAAATGTTCAGATGCCGAAAAATCGATCTAAATGTGAACTATTCAAAAGTAAGGACCAATCACTGGACTGACAAAAATGACTTATGTATATTTTCACATTGCTTTCTTTTTTGTCTGTGTCGGAGGATGTTTCCAACTGACTGTCATGGAATTGGAACCTTGCGATAAAACTCGATATTTCTCTATCTTTTTTATTCATTTTTACCGGTGAGTTTTATATTGTTCATGCTGCGAAAAAACACTTATTCCTTCAGAGTTTCATGATACATTATTCATTTCATGGCATCAGGTTGTTTTCGTTCCAGGACACATGGAAAGATAAATTGCGTAAAAAGTCAACTAATCTGCAATTAAGAAGTCCTTATAGAAATTGGTCAGTTATCACGTCCATTATGATGGGGAACTTTGAAGGACAGATTAAACTTGTCATTAGTTGCTCATGCTGATACACCTATTAAATTCCTTGCTTTTATGTACACTTAAACTTATAAAAAAGAATATTACAGAAGGAAAGAGGAAAAAAATCCTGGCAGTAAATATGTTTTTCTTTGTCATGACTTGAATGAGAAAAAAACACTTAGGCAGAGACTTGCTGAAGCAGCGGAGCTTGATAAAAGCCATTACTGGACGACCTCTGGGGAAACTGACGCCTCATTCATACTCGTCCTATCGGCACCTTGGGGCATTCCTCTTCTTCAGCTTAATGGAATGGAGCGCCAGACTCTTCGAGAGAGAGAGAGAGAGAGAGAGAGAGAGAGAGAGAGAGAGAGAGAGAGAGAGAGAGAGAGACTGTCAGAATCTTCAAAAGAATGGTGAGAGAGAGAGAGAGAGAGGGGAGGGGGAGAGACTGTCAGACTTTTCAAAGATGAGAGAGAGAGAGAGAGAGAGAGACTGTCAGACTCTTTCAAAAGAATGATGAATGAGAGAGAGAGAGAGAGACTGTCAGACTTTTCAAAGGAAGAGAGAGAGAGAGAGACTGTCAGACTTTCAAAAGAATGATCAAAAGTTAAGTGGAGAGAGAGAGAGAGAGAGAGAGAGAGAGAGAGAGAGAGAGAGAGAGAGAGAGACCACTGAGCTGATTCTGGAAAAAAGAATAATGGAGAAAAGAGAGAGAGAGAGAGAGAGAGAGAGAGAGAGAGAGCACCAGACTCTTCAAAAGAACGATGGAGAGAGAAAGAGAGAGAGAGAGAGAGAGAGAGGACTTAGACTTATTCAAAAGAATGATGAAGAGAGAGAGAGAGAGAGAGAGAGAGAGAGAGAGAGAGATCTGAATCGGACCACATTAAAAGAATGAATTTCTATCAGAGAGAGAGAGAGATTCCTCTAACTCTTCAGAGAGAGAGGAGAGCACGAACTCTTCAAAAGGCCGATGGAGAGAGAAAGAGAGAGAGAGAGAGAGAGAGAGAGAGAGAGAGAGAGAGAGAGAGACTGCTAGGCCACTTCAAAAGAATAACTCACCCAACAGAGAGAGAGAGAGAGAGAGAGAGAGAGAGAGAGAGAGAGAGAACAAATGGCTTCCCAAGCAGTAGCGTGGACTCCCCGTATCACTGATCCAGCGACTGAACTTCCAGCAAAAGCAGTTATTTCAAAGTGAGTCTTGACTGGAGGGGAAAGAGTGGCCGCGTGTCCAGAAGAGCAGAAGCCTCACGAGTGAATCCAGTAGGAGTTTCCGGAAGTCACCTCACAAGATAAATGGCAGCTCGGCAGGTCCTCAGAGGAACCCTTTTCTCTCCCGTTTAGAATATTTATGAGAGCTCCCATTTTGTACTCGTCCTTCAGGTCGCCTCTGCTCTTCTTGATTCTTCTTCCTTCCTGCTTCTTTGTTTCATATTTTCATTTTGACGGAATCCTTTGCTGTCACACTCCTCGATGTGCTCCATTTTTCTCCATTTATAATCTTGTCAAATTTTATTTTTATGACGTGCACGTCATTTATTAATTCTTCATCTATCTCATACAGTCTCTCTCTCTCTCTCTCTCTCTCTCTTCTCTCTCTCTCTCTCTCTCTCTCTCTCTTTTAGTTTTCTGTAAAAAAACTACTGAGCCGGCTTTGTCCGTCCGTCCGCATAGCATTTTTTGTCAACCCTCAGATCTTAAACACTACCTAGGCTAGAGGGCTGCAATTGGTATGTTGATCATCCACCAAAATCCAATCATGAAACGATAAAATATTTTATAACGTTCAGTTATTTAAACCGAAAAGGTTAAATTAGTGAAATCGAAAATATTGGCAACGATATAGCATGAGGCCGCCACCGGGCCTGTAATTAGTTTTTTCAATGGGTTTCAGAACTGCATTTACCTGGCAAACCACCGGTCAGAGATGATTTGCAATTTTCGGCACATTTGAGTTTTTACGCAGTAGCGGCAGTACAGAAAACTCGATTGCGCCGAATGGAAGACTTGCGCATTTTCTGATATTACTGCATGTTGTTTTTATGAATCAGTGTTTCGAACTTGTTCTTAGTAATCAGTCTTGAGCCTCATTTGCAATTCCTAAGACATCTTTCAAATTGACGAACTTCATGTCACCTTCTTTCTCTTTCAGACATATTTATCTAGATTTGCAGCTCTCTCTCTGTTCTCTCTCTCTCTCTCTCTCTCTCTCTCTCTCTCTCTCTCTCTCTCTCCTTTCTTTAAAGACAAGTATCATTTAAACATTCGATTGGTTTAAACCATTTCTTTTTACTGATAATCTAGGTTTCTTTAGTTTATGTTTAGAGGCTTTGTCTGTTGATGCATATTAAGTGACAATTATTTGTTTCCACAAAATTCAGTAATACAACGTCAAAAGATTTTATCAGCTCAGTCATTTAAACCGAAAACCTGATCATCAGTGTTGGAAAATATTGGAAAATTTTTTATGATTCGTCTACTGGCATAAATATTTCTGTTAGGTTTTTCTGTTTGCAATAGTCAGTCCTTTGGAGAACCTCGCATTTAGCTGTTTAGACAATTAACCTCGGTTGCCCGGATCAGACACTGATTCGCAAGAAGTGGCACATTTGGGTTTCTGTCAAAGGACTTTCCCAGTTCACAACAATCTTGGTAGTAGTTACTTCATACAAGTCCGCTGGTAAAGTTTGGGAAGATTAACTTTTGTTTCTCTCAAAATGGGCCATCTTCAGTCTAATATTACTGGATGGAAAAATGAATGAACAATTCAATGAACTTCACTATTTTCAAATGCAAAGCAGTTCATAGATTTTTTTTGTTGTAAATGCCTCATCTTAAGATATTTGGCTGTTGTTTTATCAGTCTTCCAAATGTTTTTGACTTCATTTTGAGGACTTTTGTTCAAGATTTCCTGTTTACAATATGTTTTAATTTTAGACAGTATCTCTGTTTTGACAATATCTCTGTTTAGACAAAATCTCTGTTCTTTGACAAAATCTGTTCAGACAATATCTCTGTCAAGACAAAATCTCTGTTCAGACAAAATCTCTGTTCGGACAATATCTCTGTTTGGACAATATCTCTGACCAGACAATATCTCTGACTTAGACAGTAGCCCATGTTTATGACAACATCAGTTTATTTTATGAAAAATCTCTGTTTAGACAATATCTCTGTTCAGACAATATCTCTGTTTAGACAATATCTCTGTTCAGACAACATTTCTGTTCAGACAATATCTCTGTTCAGCTGCAACAATATCTCTGTTTACTGACAATTTCTATCTCTATTCAGACAATATGTCTGTTTAGACAAAATCTATGTTCAGACAATATCTCTGTTCAGACAATACCCTCATGGGTTCAGACAATATTCTCTGTTTTAGACAATATCTCTGTTCAGACATTTTATCTAAACACTGAAACAATATCTCTGTTTGAAGTTCAGACAATTTCTATGTTCAGCACAATATCTCTGTTTAGATAATATCTCTGTTCAGACAATATCTCTGTTTAGACAATATCTCTGTATGATGCAAAGAATCTCTGTTTAGACAATACCTCTGTTCAAACAATATCTCTTTTTAGACAACATCTCTGTTTAAATTATCTCTGATGAAAGATATAGGAAGGTTCAGACAATATCTCTGTTTGAGACAACAGCCTATCTCTGTTCAGAAAATGTCTGTTTCAAAGAAAAAATATGTTCTGACAGATATCTCTGTTTAGACAATATCTCTGTTCAGACAATATCTCTGTTCAGACAATATCTCTGTTTAGACAATATCTCTGTTTAGACAATATCTAGTAAAACAATGCCTATCTCTGCTCAGACAATATCTCTGTCGAAGACAATATCTATGGACAATATCTCTGTTTGATAATATCTCTGTTCAGACAATGTCTCTGTTTAGAGACAATACCTCTGTTCAAACAATATCTCTTTTTAGACAATATCTCTGTTTAGACATTATCTCTGTTTAGAAACAATTTCTGTTTAGAACAATGTTTCTCAAAAGGAGAAATTTCTCTGTTCAGACGATATTTCTGTTTAGACAGGTTTCTCTATTTAGACAATTTCTCTCTTTAGACAACATCTCTTTGGATAATATCTCTGTTAGTCAATGTCTACGACGACCGGTAGTTGTTAGTGTTGGAAAAGTAACTCGGTCCTTATTGAACTAAGACTTAAAAGTCTTTTCTCTGTCGTTCCATCCTTACTAAGTTGGTCTTTTTCTTTTTTTAGACAACGTGGTTAATGTTTATTGCTGATCTCTCAAAATAATATCTATTGATATTCTAATATATATCTTATTTAATGCACATTCATGATTTTTGGCTTTATGAACTCCATTTTGCATCCTGAAAAAAGCAGTTTATAGATTGTTTCTTTTGCAAATCTTTGGCTATTCAAATTATTAATTAACTCCTACCGATATTTGTTCTACTTTGTTTTATTTACGTCTCTCGTTAAATGTTATTTTCCATTAATCAAGTTTTGATGTTTTGTTCAGATTTTTTTTTCTTTCGTTTTAATTTTACTCTTAATGTTTTGTCTGTATTTTGAAGAGTATTTGGTAATGACTAAGTTCCTGTGAGTCATGAAAATAATTTCTATGTCTTTGAAATACTTAGTTTTATATTGAGCTCACTAATGCCCATCAAGAAATGTCTGGTTTTGGGAGTTTTAAGAAATAGGGGGGCGGGGAAGGGATGCTCTGAATTTCCTTTTCCTTTGCAATTTGTCAGATAAAAGCTGTGACTTGTCTTATCCTGAAAATCCATCTTATGTCACAAGACCTCAGTTTATCAGGATTACAGAGAAAGTCTTCAGGAAGTATGGATCAGTTTCTCAGAAGACAGTTATGATGGGGGTCGATAAATAAGGAAATTTTATCGCCATATCTCTCTGTCTCTTTCAGTGCACCTCAGGCTGGTGCACTGGATAAAGGCAGCATTGGCTGGGGTTCTTTGCAAGTATCCATCTGGCCACTAGCTGCAGCCCCTTTCATTCCGAATTTACTGTACCTCCATGCATAGTCTTTTCTTCCATCTTACTTTACAAAAGGCCTAACAATTGTTTCACAGTGCAACAGCAGCTTTTAGAGGTTTTCCCTCTTACTTCACCTTTACAACCATTTTTAAATTCTGTGCTTCCCTTTCACCGCTGAATGACCTCATGGGTTTTAGCGCTTGGCTAAAATGTTTCCTAAATTCTATATTCCATTTGGTCATGTATTCCCTCATCGTCAATTTGATCTTGAAACATTGAAAACCAAGTCATTTAAAAACCCGCAGAAAATTGAAATTCAGGAACATTAAACTGGTTCACAATGCATCAAGATTTTTCCAGAGCAAGATTCGTAGAGGGGACATTGCAGTTCATTCGCTCATAAAGGATTCGGGGCAAAATATTACAAATTAGGAAACCGTCATGATTTGTTGAAAGGGAGATAGTTTTTGTATTCCTATGCAAAGAATCATTGTAGAATTTACTTATTTAACATCTATTTTAAAGAAATTACTTTAGAAAAAATTTTTCTTTTTATAATAGCAGAGATGGAAAAGAGAGAGAATGAGAGAGAGAGAGATTTTCCAGAACTTTCTCATAAACTACAATATAATGAAAGATATTTTGGAAGGTATGGAAAATTTTTCAAGTCTTAAGATCTGAGCTTCAAAAGATGAAAAAAAACTGTTTCAAAGAAAAGGATATTGATGCAGATATTTCGTTTACAGGAATGGCGAAATGGGAGCTTGTCTCATATCTTACAGCCAGGTTTAGATGAGTTATATCTTAATAATATGATATTAGGTTTAAAATGTAAGTGACTATCTTCTTCGATATTATGTTCAAACGGGAGTGAAGGATAACCAGTCATCGAATGCGTTTGGAATGGTGAACGAATTTTTGACTAATAAAGGAACTGGGGAAGAAGAGGATCTAATTTCAGCTCCCAGGAATACAAGTCATAAAAGACTTTGCGAAACCAGAGGGGATGGCTTGGATATCTGTCGATTGGTCAGATGTGAGTCAGTTGGAAACAGGATTGTTATGGTAGCTTACCCAGGGAATATGGGTGTCAGTCTCAAAGGAGAACATTAATTTTGGCTTAGTATGAGCGATGATAATGAATGGTGAAAGACAGTGGTTTTATCCTATATAGTCAGATATATATATATATATATATATATATATATATATATATATATATATATATATATATATATATATATATATATATATATATATATATTGTATGGTATTTGAATAAATATACGTTAAATGAAAGAGAATAAGATATATATATGTATATATTTATATATATATATATAATGTTATGCTATATATGATATATATAATATATAAAATATTAGGGATAAAAGATATGATGTCGACACACACACAGAATACACACACAAACATAATACATTTTCTCCTCCCTACCAAATATATATAGAGTAGAGAGAGAGAGAGATACAGATAGAGAGAGAGAGATAGAGAGAGATAGAAATATATAGAGAGAGAGAGATATATGATATAGATATATAAATATGCCACTACCAGTGTTGCATAACACTGTCTTCTCTCCTCTCCGTCACTTCCCATTTCTCTCTCTGTGGCCAAGGTTTAGAAAAGGACTGAAGGTTAAATGAACAACGTCTCTGTCTTTCATCCTTACTAACAGAAATTCGTGTCCTCTAGAAATGTAGTCAAGAGCGCCACTTTTTTTTTTTATAGTAGATATTCTTATATTTTTCTCTCTCTCTCAACTGCAGGTCATATTTTTCAAGTCCCCGTTATATTTACAACTAATTATTATCTGTCAATGATTGTGGAACAAAAAAAAGAATAAAATAAATGACTTTGCAAATGACTGCATGGACAAAAACTGGCTTATCAAAAACACTGCCCTTCGTGATGGGGACGATTATTTAACTCTTGAGTGTTTCATTTAACGTCTTTTTGTTGACAGATGGATATTAATTCCATTAATAGTACCTGCTTTGTTCATGGCTTAGAATTTAATGGCGTCATGCAAATAACTGAAAGATCAATATTTTCGAAGATATTTGGCTAAGAACTAAAGATACTGTCCTCTGCTCACAAATATTATTTCATTTTTTATGGAACTAATCTGCAATATATTGCCTTACTAATGAGAGGTGGACAGGCATTCACACACACACACATCGACAAGGATTAGATAGCGTCAGCACAGCAACTGAGAAAAACGTCTTTACAGTTCTTATCATAAAATCTAAACTGAAATTTAAATTCTATGTAAAAAACGTCGTTTAATGTTTCTTTTTAGAATTTCCCTTAGGAAGAATAAGAATAAAAATGAGCACAAGCACAAAAGCAGTATAACTTACTGTGGATGAAATTGATCACTGAAAGTAACAGAGACTTCTCTTTAAAAGCAATGAAATTTTATGTATAAAAACTAAATTTAAGTATTAAAATGGATTTTTGAGAAAGGGATTTGATATTAATGGTAGTAATATTTAGTACACTGAAAACCAAAGATATTGAGCAGAAAAAGAAAGCTCCCTCAGGCTGCCTGGGTCTGATAAAGGACAAGCATTGGCTACCTGGTCGCTGAACTCTTTTTAAACCAAGATGAACATTGATAAAACTGAAAGGACCTAGACAAGTTCTTAGCAATGAACTCCAACGAATCGTTGTCCCTGTCATTATTGGCTTGTTTAGTGATCAACAGAGTGTTGTTGACAGATTGTCTGTTTTGTTACAAAATTGCAGGGCTAAAAAGTGTCGCCGATATCTTCTCGAATGTAAACAGAGGCTTTTATGCGTTTTCAGTAAACATCTCCCAATGAATAATTTTCAGTGATTTAAATTATGTGGTTATCCTTTTTCTAAAAATTAAGATTATTCCACGTTAATTCTTAATAAAATAAAACCTAAAATGTTTACATATCAGTGTTCTGGTCTATGGTAATACCAAAATTTCTCATCATGTAACCGTTTGCAAAAAATACAATTTCCACTTGAATTGGCTAATGAGAGTCATTTAAAACCGATGAAGATGAAAGACAATAAAACAAAAAATTACTGTATGGGGACGACTTGGCAACCTTTTCTGTGTCGTATTTATAAGCTGTGCTACAAGCAAGACTTTGCCCAAATCACGCAAAATATGCACATAAATACCAGTTACCCTCATCTCAAAAATGCATTTTTCTGCATTATGGCCTGATATATATATATATAGTGATAATAAAATAAATATGTGTTCTTATAAATTTGTGTTGCTTCTTCTTCTGCTTTGTCTTTGGTTTTCCTTTCCAAAAATTTATGAAAAAAAAATGACATAAATATATTCAGTTGTCAGGAGTTTTTCGTGAAAGAACTTCGAGCCTGGCTGGAAAACTTTCAGAATTTTTTTTTATCAAATTTGAGTTGAAGATGAAAGTCGGTGTTTTAAACAGAAAAAGTTAATATGATATATAGAATGTTACAGAACCATCCAACCACAAATGAATCTATATATAATATATATATTTCTTAATTTATATATATAATATATAAAATTATAAATTAGTATTATATATATATATATATCCCACATCATCATTCTGTTTATATATATCACTAAATATATAATGTGAAATATTTACTTAATTTGTGTGGTGTTTGAGATGTGTTCATTTTAAAAGATATTTTTAACCTGCATCAACTGTACTTTAAAAAAATCTAAAAATTCTTGCAAAATCAGGTTTAGAATGACATTTGACTTAAAGACTTTTTCAAACAAAAATTTTGAACTTACAGATGTTCCATTTGGCATTTCCTATAAATTTTTAGGAAAAAATAACCTAAAATATGGTTTAAAGGCCTATTTAGGGAGAAAAACAGGATTTAAGGTAGGGTTTTCAGATTCCTCAGTCCACAAGATGATGTAGAGAATGTTATATATAGCATCCAACGACAAATAAATCTATTCTAATATATATTCTTTCTTTATCCTTTGCCTCTTAATAGCGAAAATTATGTGTTAATTCATTCCCATAAAGAATTTGATACGTTTTCTTTCCTTTCCACATCAGTCATTCTGTTAATCTCAGTCCAAAGAAACTAAATCACGTGAATGCCTTTTTGTGAGGGGAAATACTCTGATTTACTCAAAATCATGAACTCCCTTTACTGAGTGTGGCCCATAAACTTGAAACTGATCGCATGAAGCTTCTTCTCTAGAAGTAGGAATTCATCAAATGAAAATTTTCTTTAGTGGCACCCAGTGGAAAGATGCGCGTTCCCTGTATTCTCTCTTCTCTGCAAGTTTCATTAGAGCAGAATAACTGCTTTGAATTATCAGGATATTACTGGAACTGTACTGAAATTGAAATCTTTCATTTCTAGGCTTCTGGGATAAAGAATAAAAGATGCGACTGCCACCTTAAACACATATAAACAGAAGATCGACTGTGCAGATTTAAAAAAAAAATTCTGAACGACATAATCCTACATGATTGTTTCGGCAAAATGAACTCTTGATTCGACGAAATTTATTCTTTAACTTATTTTGCAAATTTCCAACATTGGCAGCTCTTGCATCTTCACAATTGAGAGATGTCCAGCCTGTAATTCACGTCGATCGGGCTAAAAAGGGAAAACCCAGTTTCCCTTCTAACGAGAATAATCGCCGTGAAAATGAGATGCCGCCAGGGCGGATGTAAAAGTGAGAATTCATTATGCAAATAGGATGCCGGGCAACATCTCTGCTGAAAAAGAAAGGACTGACAGTTGGAGCTATAAATACAAAGGAAAGGAGAAGAGACATTAGAGGTAACAGCAAAAAGTCAAATACTTCTATTATAAATTACAAAATGATGTTATGAATTCCATGTTCCCATCAATATTGTTGGAATCGTACAAGACAAATTAGAGCGAAGAGAGAAACAAAATTCTCACTAAAATACTTATATGAATTGTCAGGAAAGAGGGGTATCGGAAAATAGACCAAAATTCTTTAACATACAGTGACAGCCACTGAGCTTAAGAAAGTCACTGCTTTACCTGCTGGAAAAACATTGAAATTAATGTAGCCATTTTGGAGGCCGCATCCATGCGGACAGGTAAGGAAGGTCTGTTCATCGAGAAGCGAGGAATTTCAACCAGCTTCTCCAAGGAGTTCTGAATTGGGGAAAAGCGACTTGACCATTGAGGAAACAAAATCTCAGCTCTTGCAGGAATTATGAATCTTTTCTGAAAGAAGATATTTTAACTACCTTCAACATTGCCATATGCTTGTAAAATCCAAAGATGCAACCTACTCAACTGCTCATCTTCCCCTCTTTGTCTGTCTGTCTGTCTGTCTCTGACACTTTAAAGGAAAGACACTGAACAGCGGAGCTCCGAGGAACTGCCTGAGCCGTATTGTGTTTAATTCCTTTTTGGGGATTTATCGAATAACTTGTCTCTGTCTCGCAGCGGAAAGGGGGAAGGGAATGACAGGGGTTTTAAATGCCCCTTATGGTGTAGAGCGTTCTCCGTGTGATTGTGATTCTGATGTAATATACGAGCAAAGTTTTAGAAGTGCGACGAACTGAAGGTTTAGACAAATTTTGTAGCTTATTTCTCGTGTCCGTGGAAAGGGCTCCTCTTACAGAAATGGGCGAAGCGCGTGATAAACGGCGTTGCTCTGATTTCTAAATGCTACCGAATCTTTTTCCTGGTTTTGACAATATATAGGAAGTCACTTTCATCCACCTGGTATTTGTTTAGTGTTCATTCTGGGCGTCTTATATATATATATATATATATATATATATATATATATATATATATATATATATATATATATATATATATATATATATATATATATATATATATATATATATATATATATATATATATATATATATATATATATATATATATATATATATATATATATATAGAGAGAGAGAGAGAGAGAGAGAGAGAGAGAGAGCACTGGATAACCACTTTGTATTTAATGAAGAAATATATATATGAATGACAACTAGAAGACAGAGTTCCACAAAAAAAAAAAAAAACCGAGAGAGAGAGAGAGAGAGAGAGAGAGAGAGAGAGAGAGAGAGAGAGAGAGAGCCCAGGCCTGAATCCTGTGTTTCACAATACCTCACCGAAAGTCTTAGTGTATTGAGTATATTTCTATAGATTTTGCCACAAAAGCTGTTGGATTTAGATGTTGAGGATGAAAAGACACGAAAGAAATTCTTTACCTTAGAATTTCATGAGGGTCACTTTGCTTACTTCGCAAGCAACTTGCACTTTGGATGAATCATACAAGTGGTACTGGAATGAAGACGGTTGCCTTTCATATTATTTCCCCTAAAATTGAAATATCACTACTTTGGGTTCAAATATATATGAATGTACTTATATCGCTTATTCTGTGAATTCCCAGATACCATTTAATAGTCAACAAATAACAACATGATGTCAGGAAGGTCCCTTGAATACCCAGAAAAAAACCTTAGAGTTTCCTAACAAGGAATTAAAATCAGTCATCGGATATAAATAGTCGTGGTGCTAACAAAAGAGGGTATTTCCTGTAAGAATGATGATAGAATTCAACTTGTATTTTAATATTTTACTTACATTTTTATCTATTTATTAATTTTTTAATTTACATTTCTCTAACAACTGATCTCATTACTATCTGTTACTTCTTTTGAATGAACACCACATTATTTGGAAGCTTGAACTTCAAGTCAGTGGCCCCTGGTAGTCTTGCTCCATATGGATAGCGTTCATTTTCTAAATAATAATAATAATAATAATAATAATAATAATAATAATAATAATAATAATAATAATAATAGTGAGAAAAGTGATGGATTCCTAAGGAGGCAGGATGCAACCCAAAACCCCACACTATAAATACCACTCAGTCGAATAGGACGACTGAGATAGATAATAATAATAATAATAATAATAATAATAATAATAATAATAATAATAATAATAATAATAATAATAATAATTTATGGTTAGCAAGGAACATCAAATCTCTGTTAGGAGGATTTTATGCTCTTCGGTCGTGAATAAGGAAAGAGGGATTGTTCAAAACATGCCAGATCAGCAACATTAACAGAAAGCCGGAGATTTAATCACGATTGTTGATGAAAATAAAGTAACTACAAAGTATGATATTCTATACATTTCGTTTTCAATCCCAAATAAAATGATCGCGTATCAAAGTTCGATGTCTTTTTTTTTATAGAAGAAGAGTTTCTGTTTTCGTACACTTGGTAGTCAGCCATATTGGAACGTCCTCTGCTCTCCTCACCCTTCCTTCCCTGGCATCCAACCTGGGAGGCTGGGTCGTTCATCTCCTGATATCATCTCCAATACCTTATCTTCTCAGCATCCTCGCCACTGGCATGCTTTTGCTTGCCTCGTCACTTCGGGTATATCGATTCTTTCCTCACTTTCCCTTTTTCATCTTAGTTTTTTCTCGAAGTCAATCCCTGCTCTGCTAAAATATTAAAATTTTCATCAGACGCCTGGTTATGTTGAAGCTACAAAAGGACTCTTTCTTTAAAATAACACTGAAACAATTAATACCGCCATATAAAAATACAGAGATCTCTTAGGATTTAGTTTGAATTATTCTGTTTCATGCTTTTTCTTGTATGTACTTGCAAGGTTGTAGGGTCACATTTGCTGAAACAACCGCTCAAAGGAGATGGTGCATTGTCTTGCTTCGTGATTTGCTTTCATATAATGAACGCAACTCTTCTTATAAACTTCTGTGATATTTTTGTTCTTCTAGACATTAGCATTTCCAGGTTTTTAATCTTTCGTTGAATATTTAGTAAAGGCAATTTATTTCCTTTTCACTTTACTTTTTTCGTGCTGTAAGTGACGGTACTCTCTATTCTTTAACCTCTCCGTCTGTCTCTGTCTCTCAGACGAAGACGAAGATGCTGAGTACTGGGGAAGGACTTGGGTGTGTAGTGAGGGATGGGGGGAACTGGGGGAGGGGCAGGGGGAGGTGGTGAAAGCCGTCAGGATATTACGGCTCTTGTCCAAAGTGATGTATCCCTCTTCCATCCGGACAAGTCAGACTACTTTCTCTTAATCATTACAAGCTTTTATTTAACCTGACTTCTGCCTCTGTCTGCCTGTTTAGGTCAAATCTTGTAACTCAATTTTCGACCTGTTCCCTTCGTCCGATGGACTTGGATTTTTGCATGGTTACTCAATCCCCGTGACAATACAACCTTACATGATCAGTAGGTCAGCAGTGACCTCTAGTGACCCTGCAGTGACCTCTCCCAGTATCTCAGGATTTGTGTGAAGCGCTTAGATTTTTCACAAGTTCTTTGACTCAGTAGAATCTATCTTCTATATAACCCCTCCCCCTTCCCTCTTCCATCCACCTTCCCCTTCCCCTCCTTCTCCCCATCCCCTTCCCCTTTCGGACCTAACGGTCAAGTGATAAGTCAGCTGTGTCCTCCTCCTCCCCTTCCCTCTTCCCTCCCCCTCCCCTTCCTTCTTCCCTCCCTCTCCCCTTCCCTCTTCCCTCTCCCTCCCCTTCTTTCTTCCCTCCCCCTACCCTTCCCTCTTCCCATGTAAATCC
>NC_089770.1:35424277-35473146 GCF_040412425.1 Macrobrachium rosenbergii | reverse complement strand
GTGGGGGTAAGTTTGGGGTAGCTAATCCCTCTGCTGGTGTCCAAACGGTCAAACCCAAGTCAGTGGGTCAGTCAGACGATCGGAATATAGGCGACCCGGAAATGAACTTGTTTTTTGTTGATGTTTTCTTTGTACCCGTCTTTTTCTTTTTTTTTATGTAATGCAAGAATGAATACATATATGCACTGACACTCATATATGTGTTTAATTGTTTAAGCATATGGGTATGGAAGTATTTGACATATTATTCAGTAATTCATAAGGCAAAGAAAATCAATACTAATCCATGATATGGAGATATTTATTTACAAAAGTACAAATCCATTATTTTGAAAGCTTGAGTATTTTGTTACATTTTGATCTATTAGATACAATTTTATTATTCAACACTCTCATTCTAAAAACATGCGACATCTTACGAAAAATGTTGTTATATCCATAGGGAGCATTACATGTTTTCAATAATGAGTGATAATGCTTGCACATTACCCTTTCCTGGCCTAAGAGTATCATATCCATGATGAATATTGAACAGTTTTTTCCATTATTTTCAGCTTTTCATAAAATTCCTTACTTGGCAATGTTAACTTATTTTGCTGTCTCTCAATAACGCTAACCCAAGTGCCACTTTTATTCTCCAATCTTGCAGCCTAGAAATTGATACCTAGGAAATTTTGAGGCCATGTATCCGCCAACATACCGAAGACCCTCTCTGTCTGCAACATGTGACAAAGTACTTATCCGTTCTTCAAATTCGAATCGTATGTATTGTCGTCTTCTGTGATAAAATCTTTTTTCCTCCATGGAAGCAAACACCATGGCTGAGATAGAGCTCTTTTTCCAAATCCTTTTCTGC
Organism: Macrobrachium rosenbergii; assembly: GCF_040412425.1. Lineage (NCBI taxonomy): Eukaryota > Metazoa > Arthropoda > Malacostraca > Decapoda > Palaemonidae > Macrobrachium > Macrobrachium rosenbergii. Next base: position 35,472,290 of record NC_089770.1, on the reverse strand, counting down.
CACATCTTCACTCTTATCATGAGAAATGTATGATTCTTTACACATCGTGGCATCACTACATTGGTTAGGGTTATTGCAATTCCTTCCCATTATAGAAATGTCTTTACCGAGAAGATATGACTTAATTCTTCTCTTAAATGTAACCGGACAAGGATGATCGTAGTAAATGCCCTTTTGTCGGATGCATCCAAACATATGCTCTAATCATCCTGATTGAGTCTGTAAGTTAATATGTATGATACATCATATTTAGCTTTCACCATTTCATATAACAGGGCAAAGATTTGCACGAAATGATAATTCCCTTCTGAAACCGATACAGGCTCACACGTTTACGCCCACACACTCTCATTGTTTTAGCAACGCTTTTCATTTCCTCAGAATTTTATTTTGTTGTGTCAGTTGCAACCATATGCATTTCTTTGTGCCTTTTTTGTCATAAGAACTCTTGAATTGAATAAATCAAACCATGCATCAGCAAGTTTGATAAAATCTCAGTACTTTTCAATGTTTGCTCTCTAAAAGTCCTTGTTTTTCATAAAGTCTATTGCTTTTGAAGTAGTTTCTGATAGAAGCTGAACGGCTTTCTTCACATTCATGCGTGCTGTTCCTTAACACATAAAATTATTTTCAGTCAAGCTATAGGTGGGTCGTAAATCACTTACACTCTTCTTGACAATTTCTCGTACACATTCACTTTGAACAAAGCTTCCATCACTTAACTGGAAGCCATAATCAGAAAATTATTCCTTATTAGTTTAATGAGATGAGGGGTCAGCAAATACATACACACCTCTCTCCGAATCATAAGGATTTGAAAATGAATGAAATGGTTTCTGTACTTATACCAATACTATTCCAAAGGCTGACATTTGTAGGGCCCATATCACTTACTATAGCTACCACTGGAAAACCAATACTCTCTACACTTACAATTAACTTGTATAATAAGTCTTTGGTCATATTGGTGTTGAAATTGTAAAAAACAAGCTGTTTCATGCTTGTGTAAGTCCTCGAATCATTACACACTGCACTCTAGATTGTGGATCAAATAATTCGTCTATTCCCCTATCGTAGGACCAGATTTGAGAAATTGTACATTCATCAAAGACATAACACATAATCGTTTATATTCATTCACTGAATGACCCTTTTTCTTTCAACATTTGAAGCACTGTTTGCAAAATGCCCAGTTCCGCGTCTATTTTTGATGACCAACGTTTTAAAGTACTCTCTGAAGGAAGAGGAATTCCACATTGTTTACGCAAATATTTATATGCTTTAGGACCTATATTCCTTAAAGTTATTGCTCGGCTTATATCAGACACTGACCAACGTTTCATGTATTTACCATTTATGATGCTTTCCACATGAGATGGAGAAAAAGTTTGCCAAGGAATGTCTTGCACCGTAAAAAACGTCGTTATTTAATTTTATTATGTATCCACTAACACTCTCTTTTCTTTCTCCCACTGTTCTTTTTCTGAGATGATGATTATTTCTTTCCTGCATAACCTCTTCTAGTTGGCGCTGCACATCCTCCAGTGTCTTTGTTTCATCTTGCTGATCTACGTCATCAAATCTTGCACAGAATGAAACATCTCCATTTTCAACATGAATTTCTTCACCACATACTGATCTATTTTCTTCAAATGATTCTTCAACTAATCGTTTCAGATTTCTTCTCTCTGCACGTGATTGTCGAAATCTGTTTAGCTCATCAGTACCTAATATAAAGAAGAAATAATATTAGTTATGCCAAGTAATAAAAAAAATTCTTGTTTACTCTCTCTCTCTCTCTCTCTCTCTCTCTCTCTCTCTCTCTCTCTCTCTCTCTCTCTCATTTCATTTTATTTACTTTGAAAATATATTCGATCATAATTTTTTCTTATTATAAGGCTATGAAATCTCTCTCTCTCTCTCTCTCTCTCTCTCTCTCTCTCTCTCTCTCTCTCTCTCTCTCTCTCTCTTTACGTGTATATATGTATAACCTATATTTATAATATTGTATATACAGTTATTTCCAAGATTATACATATGGACTAATTACAGTAATATCATTAGAGATGGTTGATACTGACCTTTAGATTTAGGCAAGTGAAGAAGAAGAGTTGGAACTGCAAGTGACTTCAAAAGTCTCTTTCTAGGAGCACTGGTTACATTTGCCGAAATTTGTTCTTGACTTTTGAAATAAGCACTGTCCTCAAAATGTGTGCTACATATCCTACTGTTAGGAGAATTGAATTTGTCTTTTCTACGACAAACATGAATCCACTTTTGTCTTGTTTCTGCATCTTAGGAAGCGAAAAAAATGATATGCCTTCTTTCTTTCTACCATGAGAATTGCAACCAAACACTGCACAAATAAATGGCATTTCTCGAAAATTACTCTATATAATAAAACGGTAACCCACTGGTGATTGGAAATGTACTGAAGAGAAATTTGTATACTGCTATTGACAATAACACACGAACAACTGATGTGAGTGAAGTCAATCACAGGAGTTTATAGTGACCCAGGTCGCAAACCGACCTGTGGACACCAGACACCAGCGGCTTGGGGGGGATAATCCTCACCCCCCCCACAAGTGACCGTACCTGTCTACTCTCTTTACCTTGGGTATAAGTGAATGATATTTTTGATTAGTCAGGCGATCTTTGATTGGTCTCATTTGGACGTCGAGTTTCCTGGAGGATCATCCTTGTGGGCGTAGGATCGCTGTTGGATGGGTCCTATCGAGTACCATAATTATATTCATTTGCCTTCACCACTTCACCTCACTTTTTTGTCTCTGGACGCAGAGACATATAAGTATCTGAAAAGATCACGGCTATAACTCCAGTGTTACGGTGGACAGCAATATATGATTAAGGAGATCACGGCCACTGCTCCAGTGTTTCGGAGGAGGAAATTACCACTAGATTAATTAGTTTGTAATTGATAGGTTGTTCTTACTTTCGAATACCTTCTCCTATCTGAACCCCCTTCTCTTTGTGGATGTATCTTTGCTTTTTTCTGTCTTAATTGGGTAAGTGTGTTGGTTTATAAATCTTTCAGGTTGATTGGTGTTCATTAATAATTGTATTCCGAGGTTCAGGAATAACTTCTATCTGCAAATTTTGTATTAAATTTAAGTGTTTTTGTGGTGTTTCGTTTTCCCCCATGAATTGATTTTGCACTATTAATATTGTTTGAGAGCTATTCCACTGACTGTGGACTTAGCTTGTGGTTGTGAACAGGGTTTGATAAGAGTTATTTAATTTTTAGTAACGGAGGAAAAGGACCGTTACAATAGGTATGCATAGGGATTGACAGATATTACTGCTGAATACTCCATTAAACACATCACTGTAGAATTATTACTGCATTATATTTACTTTTTGAAATTAAACTACAAAAAAGGTTATTTAAAATTAGACGTACAAATAATTATGAATATATAATCTCTATAATTCGATAACTTGAAGATTGTGCAAATTAGATCTCATAATTATGGTAAATAGCGAAACACCATTTCATCCATACAGAAACTCTCTCTCTCTCTCTCTCTCTCTCTCTCTCTCTCTCTCTCTCTCTCTCTTCGTTGACATCCAAGTTAGAATAATCGGCTGATTTGCCTCCGGGTGTAATAATCTTTATCTTCATTACCTCTATGACATTAACCTCCGAGAAACTTTCATTCATCTCCCCCCTTTTTGTGCTATTTGCCGAGAATTTAGTAAATCATAAGAAGCTGGAACAATTTGTCTATAGTACTGGAAACTGAATTTAAAGATCTTTTGTTATTAATAGATTATATATATATATATATATATGACTATTTATCACATCACCGTGATTCATATACAATAGCTTCAAACGTCCTTTAATATCAATTCACTCTACCTCGGAAGTAATATATTTTCATATATGTTGAAGGGGAATTTTAGGTGATAATAAGTCCACCGTCCCGTGGGATCGATACCTCTCTTGTGGCCGACTGGTTAGTGTGTCACTGTAGTCCTGATTCCCCGTCCGTCGCTGGTTCGATCACGGGACGGTGGACTTATTATCACCTAAAATTCCCCTTCGGTAGCATATATATATATATTACTTCGAGGTAAATGAATGAATAATATAGCTTTTCTGATTATATATATATATATATATATATATATATATATATATATATATATATATATATATATATATATATATATATGTATATACATATGTATATATAAACATATGTATGTATGTATATATATATATATATATATATATATATATATATATATATATATATATATATATATATATATAGTTATGAATTATCTAAGAATAGTTCTAAAAATACCTCAAGTATTTTCGTCTCCTAGATATAAGGAATCTCTATTTTTCTTCTCAAAATGTAAGTAGGTGTAACATTTTTATTTGTATAATTTTTATGTTAATTACGTTGTTGGCTGTAAACCAGAGACCTCTCTCTCTCTCTCTCTCTCTCTCTCTCTCTCTCTCTCTCTTGTCTTGTTACGTGACATGTTCCAAGCAAGAAGGGTGATAGCACTGTCAAGAGCCAGTGTTTAAGAGAATCGAAAACAATATTTTTCCCTTTAGGAATAAGCCAGGAGCGAACGTTCCAGCAAAAGTTCAGGCCATCCATACAACACAAAACATGTAGTGCCTATTGCAAACAGCCCTATACGTCAGGTCAATCTCCATTCCAATAAGACAGCCAGCGCAAACAGGAGGAGGCAGTAAAACCAGATAACGTCCATGCTGTTAAAGGACATAAAAGTCGAGTCCTCACTGGATCCAAATATTCCGGAAGAAAAAAGTGACGATACTGAAAAGAACTTTCACATTTCACATTTCAAATTTTATGTGAACGAATACGTTCCATTACCATAAGCTCTCAGAGAGAGAGAGAGAGAGAGAGAGAGAGAGAGAGAGAGAGAGAGAGAGAGAGAGAGAGAGAGATTTTTCTTTCCCCATAACAAAGGGGATACTAACAATTAATCAATGAGTATTGGAAAATAAACCCACAAATTTATAAAAGCCAAGTACAATAAGGAGTTTCTTTTAATTTTAGTCCAACCGTTGATCTTTCAAGATCCCATTTCATTATTTCTTTACTCAAATTTATATACGCGCCAGTGTTCATTGAATTATCTCCCATCTCTTTTTCTTTTCCGTTAATTGCCTCAGTCGCGGAGTGAATTCTTTTGCGTTTCACAGAGCGTACGTACCGCCATTTAATAACATTTATCAATTGCCGTGCACGAGTGGGTATTCATTATCCAAGACTTGCGTATGCCGCAAGCACCAAATCGCATATTGTATGCAAACCCCATAACTTCCCTTTCCTCATATCAGGGAGCAACCACTAGTTCTTAAGACTAACCACCCACGAGTGCACGCCCAAGGGTTTCGTTTCCATAGTGCCACTAATCTGAGGCACTGCAAACCAATTAAGCTACGGAAGCACTTACCCTTTCTCCTTTCCCTCTTAGTCCTTACTTACCTTCTACCTCAAGCAGAGTGCCATTTCTTTCAGTGCTATTTGATTGCACTGACCTTCTAGCGTTGCTCCCCGGAGCACACCAGCACCATAGTGCCACCAAATCGAAGTAACCACTTATATGCCACTGCACCTGTACCTGAGATACAGAGTGCCCACAACAGTGTATCCGCTCATAAGGATCGTAGCGCCTTCAGGATCACTCCCATTTCCTAAGTGTTTCCGCCCATAAGGAATTTATACCTTCAGGATCACTTCCATACCTACCAGTGTATCCACCCATAAGGATCAGACGTCCTTCAGGATCGCTCCATCAGTGTGACCTTCGCACGGCACACTCAACCACAGTGTCACCTTATTGGAAGGGTGCCACCACATTACGGGACACTTCCACATCGTCACAGACCATTTCCCCTGGTCTTCCTCATAAACTATAATCATGTCTTTATTACAGCACCAAGCCCTCATGAACATGGGCCAGGAAGCAGGGTTCACGGACAGGAACTCACCCAGTGGATGGAAGAACAGCTGAATGAAATACTCCAGGTGGAACGAGAAGAACGAAAAGATCACAGGAGGTATGAAGAGGCCAAGACAGCAAGAGAATTAGCCCTCAAAGACAAGGAGCTCGAGCTGGAGAGAGCGAGGAAGGAAAGCGCTGAAGCTATAGCACTCCAACAAGCCTCCAACCCCATACCTGCTGCACCAAATGCTCCGCTCTCAAACCTTAACTCTCTAGTCCCCAAGTGGACTGAGGAAGAGCCAGAAGCATGACTAGAAGAGGTCGAGGCGCTCTTCGACAATTTCAACACCACTGAGGCCGAGAGGGCCTTAGTGCTGACCGAACACCTGGAAGGAAAAGCAAAGGCAGCCCTCCACTCACTGGCGCAGAGTCAAAGAGGCGATATGACTGAAGTCCGTAGGGTCATCGCCAAGGCCTACAAGATTACCCCGGAGAAATGGACACAACAGTTCCGAGGTCTTGCCAAGGAAGTCGGCTGGTCCTGGACAGAATGGACCTGTCACAAGACCCAGTCTGGTACTCGCTCTCATGCACGACCTTCGTGGACCTATTCAACCGGACCATGCTGGAGGACCTCTTCCAATGTGTGCCTGGGCCCCTTGCGGTACATCTCAGCGACAAGCTGCCCACCACACTTATGGAAGCCTGCCGCTTGGCTGACAACTGGGAAACTTTATTGTAATTAGGGCTCTTATGGTTGAAGATCTGATCCATAGAATGGATCAGATCTTTAACAATAAGAGCCCTAATTACACTATTCTTTTATACTCAAATTAGAATCACCTCTCTTACTCTAAAATCACCCAAAATAGCAACATTTAGACCAACCCACTCACAAAGAATAGCAGTATTCAGCCTAATTAACCTCACGCCAATTCTATTCCCCCTAGCCCTTGTAATTCAATTCTAAGGTTTTAAGTTAACTATACTAGTAGCCTTCAAAGTTCCCAACAAGAGTACCAATCTCTTTAACCTTATAAGCTACGGTATAGTCACATTTTCAGGATTGCAGCCTAACGTCTTAAATTTAAACTACATAGCCTGGACAGAGAATAATCCCATGCACAGATTTACAATCCATTACCTTTAATCGGCCACCTACCCACGCAACGGTGGCTTTTCTCAACAAACCATAAAGACATTGGAACTTTATATTTTATCTTCGGAGCATGAGCAGGCATGGTAGGCACATCACTAAGACTCCTAATTCGGGCCGATTCAGGACAAGCAGGCAGACTAATTGGAAATTATCAAATCTACAACGTAACTGTCAATGCCCACGCATTCGTAATAATTTTCTTCTTAGTTATACCAATCATAATTGGTGGCTTTGGCAACTGACTAGTACAGTACCACTAATACTAGGGGCACCAGACATGGCATTCCCACGAATAAATAACATAAGATTCTGACTCCTACCTCCCTCTCTGACACTACTTCTCTCTAGAGGAATAGTAGAAAGAGGCATTGGCACCTGATGAACTGTCTACCCGGCCCTAGCAGCCAGCACCGCTCACGCCGGGGCCTCAGTAGACCTGGGTATTTTCTCCCTCCACTTAGCCGGGGTTTCCTCAATCTTAGGAGCCGTTAATTTCATCACCACAGTAATCAATATACGAGCCCCTGGAATAACTTCAGACCGGCTACCCCTATTTGTATGAGCTGTCTTCTTAACAGCCATTCTACTTCTCTCTTTACCAGTCCTAGCCGAAGCCATTACTATACTTCTAACAGACCGGAACCTAAACACATCTTTCTTCGACCCTGCTGGAGGGGGTGACTCAATTCTCTACCAACACCTATTCTGATTCTTCAGACACCCAGAGGTACATATTCTAATCCTACCAGCCTTCGGCATAATTTCTCATATTGTAAGGCAAGAATCAGGGAAAAAAGAATCATTTGGGACACTCGGAATGGTCTATGCCATGATGGCAATTGGAGTACTTGGCTTTGTTGTCTGAGCCCATCACATGTTCACCGTCAGGATAGACGTAGCTACACGAGCATACTTCACTTCCGCCACAATAATTATTGCCGTGCCAATAGGAATCAAAACTCTCAGATGACTGACCACCCTTCATGGTACGCAATTCACCTACAGCCCCTCATTAATTTGAGCCCTAGGATTCATTTTCCTATTCACCATAGGAGGACTAACAGGTGTAGTCCTAGCCAACTCATCCACTGACATTATCCTCCATGATACATATTATGTAGTTGCCCACTTCCATTACGTTCTATCCATGGGAGCAGTATTTGGCATCTTCGCCGAAATCGCCCACTGATTCCCCTTATTTACTGGGGCTGTCACTTCACCCTAAATGATTAAAAATTCACTTCACAACTATATTCATTGGAGTAAATCTAACTTTCTTCCCACAACACTTCTTATGGCTAAATAGCATGCCTCGACGATACTCTGACTACCCAGATGCTTACACAACAGGAAATGTTGTATCTTCAGTAGGATCATTAATTTCCCTAATCGCCGTATTGGGATTCATCATAGTAGTGTGAGAAGCGCTTACATCTAAGCGACCCGCTCTATTCTCCCTATTCATGCCAACTTCTACCGAGTGACAACACAACCTTCCACCAGCAGATCACCGATACAAAGAAATCCCCCTAACAGCTATCTAAAATGGCAGATCACTGCATAGGATTTAAGCTCCTAATAGGAAACCTAGTTTCTTTTAGAAGCAATGGCAACATGAAAAGCCCTTAACCTCCAAGACGCAGCATCCCCCCTTATAGGGCAACTAATCTTTTTCCACGACCACGCAATACTAGTTTATCCTCATCACCCCCCTAGTCGGATTCATACTCTCATCTCTATTCTTCAACTCACTAACAAACCAAATTTTATTAGAACATCAAACTATCGAGACAATTTGAACAATTCTGCCTGCAATTATCCTAATTTTTATTGCCCTTCCATCCCTGCGTCTACTATACTTGCATGATGAGGTAAACAACCCAAGAGTGACCCTCAAAGCCATTGGCCGACAATGATACTGAAGGTATGAAAACTCAGATTTCACTCAGATCAGATCTGACTCATACACAGCGTCAAGACGAGATATCACAGAAAGATAATTTCGACTTCTAGAAGTAGATAACCGAACAATCTTGCCGATAAACACCAAAATTCGAGCCCTAATTAGAGCAGGAGACGTTATTCACTCATGGACAGTTCTGGCCCAAGGAGTAAAAGCAGATGCAGTACCTGGACGACTTAATCAAATCAGGTTTCAGATCAATCGACCACGGCTATTCTACAGACAATGTTCAGAAATCTGCGGAGCAAAACACAGATTCATGACAATTGTCATATAAAGAACTTCAATTAAATCCTTTTAAATTGAACTTCATCTAATAGTAATAACTCACTAATTGACTGAAAGCAAGTGTAAGTCTTTTAAACTTACAATAGTAGTTATGCCTACTTCTAATGATTAAAATTAGTTAAAACATAACGCGAGCTTGTCAAGCTCTAATTATTACAGTAATATTTTAAAATCCCTCAAACAGGCCCCCTATTATGACTAAACCTGTACATATTTTTTACAGTAATACTAGCCAAAATTATCATCTCAAGACACTTTATCAAAACACCCATTACAATTGACCTGCACGTAGCCCCTATAAAAACGGACCAAGCAAACTGAAAATGCTAACAAACCTGTTCTCAAGATTTGACCCAATCTCTAGGATTAACCACCTATCTCTAAACTGAGCATCCACAATACTCAGGCTATTGTTTATCCCTTACCCATTTTGAGCTATACCGTCACTCTCTTCACTGATATGATCCTCAGTAACAGCATCCTTACACAAAGAATTCAAAACCCTCTTAGGGCCAACCAACCCGGGAAGAACTATCATATTCGTCTCTCTATTTAGATTTACCGTATCCAATAACTTTTTAGGACTCATACCTTACATCTTCACAAGAACAAGGCACGTATCAATACTGTAACACTGTCCTTAGCTCTGCCCTTATGAACAGCATTTATACTATTCGGATGAATCAACCGAACCCAACACATATTCGCCCACCTCGTGCCAGCAGGAACCCCAGGACCACTTACACCAGTAACAGTATTGATCGAAACCATTAGAAACGTAATTCGCCCAGGAACCCTGGCCATTCGGCTAGCAGTCAACATAATCGTCAGACACCTTCTCTTAACACTAATAGGAAACACAGGACCACACTTAGGCCACACAGCAGTATCCATACTAGTATTAGCCCAGATCCTTCTTCTAATTTTAGAAGCAGCAGTTGCTGTAATTCAATCTTATGTTTTTGCTGCTCCAAGAACCCTTTACGCTAGAGAAGTAAATTAATGCCAAAACACGGACATCATGCCTACCACCTAGTTGACATCAGACCATAACCATTAGAGCTATAATACTTACCACTGGACTTGTAAAGTGATTCCACCAATTCAATACAGACCTCTTAATTCTAGGAATCACAGCAACCTTATTAACAATAATCCAATGATGACGAGACATTACACGAGAAGGAACACATCAAGGTCTTCACAGATCAAAAGTAGTCAACGGTGTCCGATGGGGAATAATTTTATTTATTGCCTCTGAAGTCCTCTTTTTCTTTTCATTCTTCTGAGCCTTTTTCCATAGTAGACTATCCCCCACAGTAGAGTTAGGAACATGCTGACCACCAGCAGGAATCAATACCTGCAACCCCTTTCAAATTCCTCTTCTTAATACAGCAATTTTACTAGCCTCAGGGCCACAGTAACCTGAGCGCACCATGCTCTTCTCGCATCCAACCACACCCAGGCCCTTCAAAGTCTAGCACTCACTATTACACTAGGCATGTACTTCACAGCCCTTCAGGCCATAGAATATTATGAAGCCCCCTTCACAATCGCAGACTCAGTATATGGATCAACAATTTTTGTAGCCACTGGTTTCCCATGGGCTTCACGTAATCATTGGATCCTGCTTCCTTCTCGTATCCCTATACCGACTATATATATATGCCACTTCTCATCAGCCCACCAATTCGGCTTTGAAGCAGCCGCCTGATACTGGCACTTCGTAGACATAGTGTGACTATTCTTAAACATTTCAATCTACTGATGAGGAGGATAGTTAAATGATTATCTAGTATAAATAGTACAATTGACTTCCAATCAATTGTGTCTGGTATTTCCAGGATAATCAGTGTTAATCGCAATTACTCTCATCACTATCATTTTAATTGTCTCAATAGCAATTATAATTATTTCTACCCTTCTAGCTAAAAAAAACCATTGCCGACCAAGAAAAAAGATCCCCATTCGAATGTGGATTCGACCCTAAAGGATCCGCTCGTCTGCCCTTCTCACTGCGATTCTTCCTAATTGCTGTTATTTTCTTGATTTTCAATGTAGAAATTACTCTCTTACTCCCCCAACCACTATTATCACCTTCACAAATGTAAAAACATGAACTGTGACAGGCCTATTCTTTCTTTTTATCCTACTCTTGGAACTCTAACACGAATTAATACAAGGAGCCTAGAATGATCAGAATAAGAGATCACAGTCAACTATGATATTTGATTTGCACTTATAAGGTGCTCCAAGGAGCTGATCTTAGTTGAAAAGTGAGCATCGCACCTAGTTTCGACCCAGGCCCTGGTAAATATACCTTCAATTAATTAGTTAAAACCAAATTGAGGTATACCACTGTTAATGGTACCATTGAACTCAAGTTCTAACTAAGCGAAAAACAAGAAGGGGAGGTGGCTTCAAACTTCGGTCTCAGGTGGTTAAATTCCGTCTTTATTCCCAAGTTTTTATAGTGTAATTAACACGCTACATTTTCATTGTAGAGCCAAAGGTAACAAATCTTTTTAAAACATTCAAGGGCAAATCTGCCTCCTTTACAGCTTCAATGTCAAGCTTCTCAAGTTTAAATAATTAATAGCAATCCCACTAATCAAACTAATAAAATCACCATTTTTAATTCTATTTTCCTGAATAGCTTGAAGATAACCAGAAGATTTTATTAAAGTTCTATAAATACCTTGTCCGCCATAATACTAGGATCAACCCCCGTCCCCCAACAGAGTAAACAGAGCCCCCTCCTAAAACCTTTCGCCTGGCACCAATAGTAGACAGCAAAGGCATAAATCACATAGAACCAGAAAACACAACCACAGGATATAATCTCAAAGACTTAAGCTTATAATTCTCTACCATCAAATTCAATGCATACCCCACAAACCTCACCAACCAGGCTAACAGCCAAAGCAATCAATTTTATATGCAGAGTCAAACAAATTATAATAGGAGATGGAAATACAAGCCAAGAAACGGCAGCCCCACCCACTACAGCCCCAGCCCTCAACCCAAGTATCGGCCAAGTCATTAAAACATCAGAATCACTCACTGAAGAAATAGAACTCAAGTTAAAATCACCACTGAGCCTGTAATAGACCAAACGAAACCTGTAACAAATAGTAAGGCCAGTAGCTAAAGCTAATAGTCAAAAACAAACCTCGTTCAAAGGATTCAAGAAAGCCACCTCTAAAATTAAATCCTCAGAGTAAAACCCTGCTAAAAATGGAAAACCACAAAGAGCTAAATTAGCCAAATTAATGCACATCACCCTAACAGGCATAAAATTGACTAAAAGCCTTATTATATGAATATCTTGATAATCTCCAACCCTGTGAATAATAGATCCAGCACATACAGTATAAACAAGAGCTTTAAACAAAGCACGAGTTAGTAGATGAAAAAAAGCCAAAGTAGCCCACCCCAGCCTTAAAATAGTGATTATAACACCCAACTGTCTCAAAGTAGAAAGAGCAATAATTTTCTTTAAATCAGTCTCAAAATTAGCCCTAACCCAGCCATAAATATAGTTAAACACCCCAACAATAATAACAAAAGTACTGGCAAAAGAAGACATCAGTCTTGGACTAAATCGAATTAAAAGATAGACCCCAGCAGTAACTAGCGTGAAGAGTGGACCAAAGCAGAAACAAGTCAGGTTGCCATTGCCACAGGAAGCCAAGCAGAAAATGGAATTTGAGCCCTCTTAGTCATGGCCGCCAACACAAATAAAAAGATAACATACCTGTTAGCAACAGACTCTCCTCCCACATAAAAATAAAAATTTCATCCCCCTAAACTCAGCATCAAAGAAATACTAAGTAAAATAGCAACATTGCCCACCCGGTTAGACAGGGCGGTCAACATACCAGCACCAGCAGACTTTTCATTTTGACAGTAAATAACCAAAGCGTAAGACACTAAGCCCAAGCCATCCCACCCCAACAAAATACTAATTATATTAGGGCTAATAATCAACAAGAGCATAGAAAGAACAAATCCCAAAACCAAGTACATAAAACGCCCGATATTATAATCCCTGGACATATAACCACCCCTATAGAATAAAACCATAGAAGAAATAAAACAAACAAAAGACATAAACATCATTGACATTCAATCGACAATCAAAGCTATTTCCATACTAGCCCTGTTGATTCTGACCAACTCCCAGTCTAAAAAATAACAACAACCAGAAAAAAAAGTAAATTTAGAGAAGTGATCAGACTAGCAATAGATACAATTAATAAAACACCATGCACCTTAAATTCATCTTATTATTCCACAACACTGCCTAAAATAAAAAATTATATCTTTGGATCCACAAACCAACATTTTATTTAAACTATTTAAGCTTTTAACAAACCAAAATCGAACCCTTCAACACTAAAACATTTAAAGGCAATCAATGAAGTATTAAAACTAAATACTCTCGAACCTTGCCAGAGCAACAAAGAAAACTTCCCATATAAAGAAAACATGTAAAGCCTATAAGCAGCCCTTAAAAGGAAAGCAGAGCGACCTGAATTATTGCCAACAATGCCCAAGAGACAACCCTTAAAATAAGACTAATCTCACCCAATAAATTAACAGTAGGAGGCGCAGCCATATTAGCAGCCCTCAACAAAAATCACCATAAAGCCATAGTAGGTATGAAATTAAGCAAGCCCTTCCTAACTAGCAATCTACATCTGCCGAGACGTTCGTACACCATATTAGCCAAACAAAACAAGCCAGAAGAACAAAGACCATGTCCTACCACAACAGAAACAGCGCCAGACAAACCTCACCACCTAAAAACCCCAAGGCCACATAACACTAAACCCATGTGCGCTACAGAAGAATAAGCAATTACAGCTTTGATATCAGTCTGACATAAACAAATAAAACTTATGAAAATGCCACCTAACAGACCCACTGACACCCACAGCCACCTAAAAGCCATATCTGAGTGAATAAAAAGAGGACAGACACGCACTAAACCATACCCACCCAGCTTCAGTAAGACACCAGCCAAAATCATAGACCCCGCCACTGGGGCCTCCACGTGGGCCTTAGGCAATCATAAATGGACCAGATAAACAGGCAGCTTAACAATAAAAGCCATAATACTGCAAACATATCAAACACCCAACAGACTTACCCTACACTCAGGAACCAAAGACAAGCCAAATGTAACAGAGCCACCCCTTCTATACAGACTCAAAATAGAAATTAACAAAGGTAAAGAACCAAACAAAGTATAAAATAACATATACACACCTGCTTGCAATCGCTCAGGCTGGTACCCCCACCCCAAAATTAAAATTATAGTAGGAATTAAAGAACTCTCAAAACACACATAAAATATTAAATAATCAAGGCAAGAAAATGTTAAAACCAAACTTAATAACAAGAAAACGTTAACTAACAAAAACACGCTATCAAAATCTTTAAAATTTTCAACCTTCTGACTCCTCCTAACAACAAGAGCTATAATTCAGAAACTCAATAAAATCAAAATGTACCCAATATAATCCAACCCAAACCCTAGCCCCAAGCAAGAAAAGGAGAACCTGTTGAGTGAATAAACCCCAAATACAAAACTGGCCAAAAACAGAGATACCTGCACAGCCAGTCACCTATCAACCCTCAAAGTTATCAATAAAACTATTAAAATAAGCTTTAACATCTTAAAACATTAAAACTCCCAAAATTATCACTGCCATGCCTACGAACAATAGAAACAAGTAAAGCCAAACTAAAGCCCCCTCACACACACAGCAAGAGTAAGAAAAAATAGTACATGATGACGTCAAAAACCTCTATAATCTACAAATAATCAAAGGACATGCTCTCATATTCATGAATAATATTTGTATTCTCTGAAAGGAGGAAAGGAGAAACACTTGTGTATATACTGTATATATATATATATATATATATATATATATATATATATATATATATATATATATATATATATATATATATATATATATATATATATATATATTACAGTCAACATGCGTAATCAGTCATTACGCGAAATGCCTGAAATTTCAGTCAGATAGCGAAATGCAGGGCTACTTCTTGATCCCCCCAGAGCCAGTACTCAAGTGAAATATATTCTACCTCAGGCGAAGAACACGGCGAAACAGTGTAGGACCACCTGTTTCGCCGTGTTTATTACTAGCTCCTGGGGTGATCAAATGTCCCCTAAGTGCATTTTGCTATCTGACTGAAATTTCAGGCATTTCGCGTAATGACTGATTACGCATGTTGACTGTAACATATATATGTATTTCCGGGGACGATGTCACTATCCAAAGGCCGGGGAGGACCTACAGATATACTCTATAACCTTCTCTGACATTTGAATGTACGGTACAGCTTCCCCTCACTACGTATGAAAGGCAGGTTATTTTGGGGGAGGGCAGTTATAATCGATATCAGGTCCTCCTAACAGTTAACGAGGGGGGAATTTTTTGTGTTCGTTCTAAGACAGGCAGACTGACGTAAACGAGGAAAGGGAGTTTTCATCAACTGCCAAGGGGAATGTTGTCATTTCATGCTTTTGATTTTTATTATCATGCGAGTCTTAGATTATACATAGACACATGTATACATACATTTATATATAGAGAATTTAGATTATACAGAGATACATTTATACATACATTTATATATAGAGAATTTATTTCATGTGTGTGTTTTCACTTAAAATGAAGTGGAACTCAGGTAAAAGATGTAAATGGAGCTATGCCTATAGAAAAGCAGTCGTATGTCAGTGTTGTGAGTATTTTTATTGTCTATTTTGGAAGACTGACGAGAATGTGCCGCACATAATGCAAGAGTGGAAGAGGGTAATGTAAAGTTGTGAGTACATATCAGTCAAAATGTGGAATAATAAAAAGGCATCAGGAGTTAATGGAATTCCAAGTGAAATGTTGCAATGGTTAAAACGTAATTTAGCGGCTGTCGTTGGTATGCAACGTCTGTCTAGATGAGGGAAAAAGTTTTATGGAATGACGGTGTGTGTAGGGTAAAGTAACAGTTGGAATTATGGATGCATATTATTACTTATAACGGGGAAGATATATGGTCAGATTGAGATTGTGAATTAGTTTAGGGAAAAGAATTTATGATAAGAGTAAGTTTCTAGATCATGTTTTTTTTATATATGTTTTGTCCGGAAGTTTGTGAGTAAAGGGAGAAATTTAGGTGAAGCATGGATAGACCCAGGAGAGACTGGGGTGCTGAGGGTGATGAGTTTTCAGAGTGAAAGTAAAATTTATGAAAAATACGCCAAAGATTTGTAGCTTTCCGTCACAAAAATGATGTGTCGATGATAAACGTAGGGTAAAGATGCTGAAATGAACTGCTTGCCTGGTATATGGGGAGTAAGAAGAGTTGAAAAGGTGGGAAATGTAGACACAGAGAAGAGGTAAAAGGTTACCTTAGCTGGAACAGAGTGCTTTGAGGAGGTTTTGTCCTAGGAGAGACTGAAAACGATAGGGGGGGATGATTAGGGTGTATAATTTGGAAGCTTGGGAGGAAAGAGGAGAAGGAAGGAAGCAGAATAGATGCAGAATTTATAATAAGAAAAAAATTATGTATATATATGTGTATGTACAGTATATATATGTGTGTATACATTATATATATATATATATATATATATATATATATATATATATATATATATATATATATATATATATATATATATATATATAGATAGATAGATAGATAGAGATAGATAGATACGGTCCCTAGCTTCAACCCCTCTCATTCCTTTTACGACACCTTCGTTCACCTTCTCTTCATTTCATGTTACTTTCCACCCTCTCCCAACAATTGTTTCGACATTTTCACCACTGAATTGCGCTTGGGCTTTGGCCTAAATTTTATATTCTATTCTAAAGTATTATCGCAAAATTTTTGAAAAATAATTTTTGAAGAATACTTTTCTCTATAATAGGTCCGTATGAGTTGCCTCGTGCATTCACAGATTCCTTCTCCCACTTTCCATATTTTTCCAGTTGCTTGAATCAGTGTCGATACGCTTTATTTTCGTTCCCTTTTCATCTTGAAGTTTTAATGATTTTCTTTATGAATTGATTTGACCTGACAAAGTGCCCCACTTGTTTATGGTCTCTGTTGGATCTTGTCACAAGTTGAATCAGGTCTGGGTGTTTTGTCCATTTCCTTCAGCTGTTATTATTATTATTATTATATTATTATTATTATTATATTATTATTATTGTAGTAGTAGTAGTAGTAGTAGTAGTAGTAGTAGTAGTAGTAGTAGTAGTAGTAGTAGCAGTAGTAGTAGCCTCTGCGTCAGATACTTGAAAACCTGCAGAGCCTCCTCCTGAGAATGAAAACTCAAAGAATATATCCATTTTAAAATGAATACCCGCTTTCTCCTCGTGTTTGAACTGGAAATAGAATTCTCTAAGAGCTGAATGCGCCATTAGCTCCTTGCTTACTTTAAAGTCGACATTTCTTTCCGGTATGTTACCCTCGGCGCATTTAGACACACGGAAGGATCGCGGTCGTGTAAAGGACGGTCAAGAATTTGTCATTTTCAAGTTTTTTTTTTATCAGTTTAATGATAGACGGGTTGTTTTATGTACTGTCCAAAGGCCAATGGGACGGACATTCTTTATTCCATTTTCTGTCTCAGGCCAAGGGCAAAAGGAGAAAGTGGAAAAA
The DNA here is from genome assembly GCF_040412425.1 of Macrobrachium rosenbergii. Classification (NCBI taxonomy): domain Eukaryota; kingdom Metazoa; phylum Arthropoda; class Malacostraca; order Decapoda; family Palaemonidae; genus Macrobrachium; species Macrobrachium rosenbergii. The sequence continues at coordinate 35,454,204 of NC_089770.1, read as the reverse complement.
TGGGAGAAAGGTAAAGTTTAGTCGTGAAGGAAAATATACTTTTCTCATGAAGGAAGAAATTGTATGAAACCTGATTTTGTCGTTCATATAAGGCATTCGGAATTTGGCTTGCACGATACGTTTTTAAAATTCTTGTATTTTGACCTCTAATCATTGAACACATCCGTTTTGACTATTCTGTTGAAGACACCCCCGTTACGACTCGTGGAAACCACCAATTGTGGCTGTTAGCTGTATGACAGTTAGATTTTATTTTTTAGTTATAAAAACTTACAATTAGAACAACAGTTTTCAGGCAAAATTCTAGAAAACCCGAATTTTGACTGTTAATAGTAAAGGACTGTTACCCTTTAAGTGTATGTTATAGAAGGTCAGATTTTGACTCTTAGTTTGGGAATCTCAGGTCTTGGTAGCTAATTATAGGAAACGTAGACTTTAGCTGTCAGTGATTGGAACTCACATTGTGACTTTTATTTATTGGAAACTGTTTCATTTCAACTACTAGTTTTGCAAGAATATAATTTTCAATGTATATTGCACTTTTTGAAATTTTGTTTTAGATTTGTTGAACTATGTAAGGTCACACGTCTTCAAAAACGACAATAAACAGAAGAAATAATTAAAATAATGGCTGATATCCGGAATTGCCAAACAGTTACTGACATGGCATTTAGTCATTTTCCAATTTTGCAGTTCTGCAAAACAAGTGTAAGAGAGACAAAAGAAAGACTTGATTACAGGAGTAAGAAGAGAGAGAGAGAGAGAGAAAACGAGAATGGAAAGAGGAAGAGCGCGTTCAATTTTTCCTTGCGAAATACAATATTGCAAGAGGCTCAGGTTTCAGAATTTTAAAAGTCCCACAAAACAGTTATGCAAGAAATATATCCTTTATGATATTCCTCAGTAATTATGAAAATCTGATTTCGTTATTTTAGATTTTGTAGTTTTTCATACGTCATTACAGCTGACATTTCAAGTGAGTTTTCTTATTTCTAATATTATGTCTAAAAACATTAGATATCCGCTCACACTGCTTTCTGAACTGTCATTGTTTTCAACAGAAAAGAGATTCTTCACATCCTGGTCAGCGATTTTACCAGAATGACAGGCCACTAGTTTGTTCAGTTTTCAGGGTGGTCGAGTATGTATATTCCATTCATAGTGATGGCTTCCAGAAATTTGGCCCATTCTGATGAACGATGTGTCCTCAAGTCCTCAAGTCGTAAAGCAAATGAAATATCCATTCCACACTTTATTCATGATCCATTTTCTTATCCCGCAATTTTACAACTATACTTACCACCTTTTCACTGAGTTCGTATGTCACTTCAGCCATAAAAATATTAAATATCCTGTTTCAACCCCATTTTTACAGCAAACTAGTCACACTTTCTTATATAAATGACATACAGTTCACTTCCATTATAAATACTTTATCACTTTTAAGTCCATGTATGCCACTGAGCTTTTTCCAATTACTTTCAAGCTTCTCACGCAAATGTTTCATAGTCATGATTCACATACCCCTCTTCCTTGACTAAACCCCTTACTGTTCTTCCCCTGTTAATCCTTCTGTCATCTGTATTACATTCTCACTCAAAATTCTACCATTCACCTTTCCTCTTATACACTAGTGTTAAATCCCCTCTGTCACCCATACCACTCTATATATCTATATATATATATATATATATATATATATATATATATATATATATATATATATATATATATATATATATATATATATATATATATAAATATATATATATATATATATATATATATATATATATATATATACATACATAAGGTATATATATATACATAGTATATATGTATATATATAATATATATATATATTTATATGTATATATATATATATATATGTATATATATACATATATATATATGTATATATATACATATATATATATATATATATATATATATATATATATATATATATATATATATGTGTGTGTGTATATATATATTTATGTGTATATATATATATATATATATATATATTGTTACATTCTGAGGCTGGTTGGAAGAAGGAAAATGGATTTTTTTATCAACTGCCTTAAGGGCCAACACACAGCGCTCAGAATATAAGTGATAAATGTAACGAATAAACTGACTTACCTTGATATCACATCTAAGTAAACAGAGAAGTGGAGGTTGCCTTGTTAAAAAATAACCAGTAAATGCTTTAAACTGAATTTATTTACAAATGGAATAATCAAGAAATTAATGTGAAAAGGCTGACTGAGCAGCAAGCAAGCACATACAATGTGCAAGTGCAATAAAAGCTAGACAATGCGTAGCAAATAGCTGAATCTGAAAGGGCTACAGCCCTGAAATAGTTCAACATGCTAATAACTTTACTGCAGACTGGTTAAACAATTTTTTGGTGGTTAATGCAACTGGATTGAAAGCGGGGAACTATGTCTAGTGCCCCTAGACTGCTTAATCAGAAGACTTGCACATGGCAGGATGGCAATTAAACGTCTAAGGCTATTATGGTTCACATGGCAGCGGCAGACCGCTCAAAGAGCCAGATACCAGGATTCTGGAAGAGAATTCTAGGTTAACATTCAACTCAAATGACTTTCTCTCACATGAAATCACTTATGCACAATGGAGGATATGATCAATTGGATTTGAGTAGCACATGGTAACACCGGTGTGGGAATGCTCTAATTATTCTTTGTTGTAGGAGAATGAAAAGTTGGAAACACTGAAAATGAAGAGAAATTCACTAGAAGAAACAGATAACTGGCAGTAGATTGCAACTTCAAGACGTACCTTATTTCATCTGTGCATGGAGCTCACTTGCAAAAGACGAATTTTGGCCACAGGAGTCTCAAACTTTGCCAGTGTGAAGGGAAAGGGAGACCACACCGACTTGATGATTTGTGGCCTGTGACAGAGTGTGTGTGAGCAGCGAGGTCACGATCTCTTCTCATTCGATTTTTAGGGTTGGGCACAAGACATCGGTCAATCTGAAATAGCAATCAACAGCCAGCACACAGTTCAAAAGGTTTAGGCCTTATAGCTAAGTCTCTTTAGGGTCAGCATAGCAGCCCAATTATGGCCCTGACTGGTCTTCTTGTCCCTAACGGCTTTCTGCCCCCCCAAAATCTTATGATGCTGGGGTTAAGAGGTCAGTATGGTCCCCCAAATCAGGTGATATGGACGTAGGCCTACATAAGCAGAGTCTCCTCCAGGTGCCATTAAATTTGATTTCCTAGCTAATGGACTGAAGGGGCGAATTTTATAAATACAAGCGTAACCCCGGAATATGGGTCGTAAACCGGGAAATAATTTCTGATGAATATATTTGAAAAGCGTCGTAACCTCGGAACGTCATAAGCCGGACCTGTCGTAACCTGGGAACTGCCTGTACGTGAAAGCTCTCCCCTTTAAAAAGGCATCCACTCCCTTTTGGGCATGAAGACCTTGGGTAAGTAAGTTATTCGTCTCAACTAGTCAGCTAGCGTCCCTGAATGAGTTGTGCTTTTGCACTGCAGCTAGCTAAAAGGACCTACCTAACTGCTAGGAGGGGATACTAGTTTTCCTAACTTACTTACTACAGCAGAGCCTAACGCCTAAGCAAAGGTATCTGCAGACTTCTACTGGCTGTCTCTGACGACAGGGGAAGTCTACTCCTAGGCAACGGGTACATGGTAAATGTGTCTTATTGATGTGGTCTACTATCCTATGGCCCTGGTACTAAATTAAATGACACTGACCTAACCAAATGCAATTAATTATGGGTTACGCAATAATTAACCTGAAGGGTTAATAATGGTAAGCGGTCAGGGGTGTACCAGCTTGAGAATCGGATCATTTTATCGTAAGGTTATTAATAAGGTTAGTACTACAAGATGACAAGGGTGTTAGATGTTAGTCTACTTGGGCAGGGATCACGCAGGCTACCTCCTCTGGGTAGGTGCCAGGATCACTCTGAGGTGGAAACGACACTGTGCCAATGGAGCACGAGTGCCAAGGAGAGCTTGTGGCTCTTATTGGTTAACTGGATCTCTTCTGCCCCTTCTTCTTCTTCTTCTTCTTCAGGTTCCTCCAAGGTCTGGCTACGCCATTCCTATGAGGTGATGAGGGCACCGACTCTGGGGAAAGGCCAGAAGTGCTGTCAGGAGCAGGATCAGAGGCAGCCCTAGGAGCTACGGAAAGGCTCCCTACTTCGACTGCTGTGACAGCCGTTGTAAGGGTAGACCCAGTGTCTGCATCCCGGCTGGACAGTTCCTGGTTGGCCAGAGAAGGTGTAGCGTTAAGGTCTGCCAGAGGTTCACCCTTGGCAGATGAAGGTGATTGAGAGGAAGAGCTGAAGGATAAGTATCAGTTAGTAAAGGTGAAAGGTGACAAAATGCCAGGTCAAGTTGTTTTGACGATTACCTGAAGAAGTTCTTTTGAATCAAATTGAATTATAATCTTCGTTTTTTCTTAGATGGTTACTTCATGTTTCCCTACTACATTTTTTTTTTTTTTGCTGCAAAGAATTTAATTTTATATGTCAAGGTTTTCTTAGCTTTAACATGGAAAACTTAATCTAGCTTTCTATGCTAGGTTGTAAAAGTTTCTGAAAATGAAATTGCGGTTGAAAAAAGACATACAAAAGGTGAGGAAAATGAACAAATAAAAATGGATTAAATCTAGAAGCAGTAGTGAAAAGACGTCCTGTCAAATATGGATAAGAGTACGCCACACATTATCCTGTCTATGTCTTCCACCAGACCTGGTGCCTGCTCCCGCCTCCTTTGACCAAGATGGTATCTCCTCTTAACAGGCATCCGCTTGTAACTCCAGGTCCAAACCTTACCAAGGTCCCGCTCCACCCAGGGGTCAGCGTTCTCCTCGAAGCCACAAGGTCGTCATACCAGTAAGTAGGATCCCTGTCCCCATGCGCCGGTGGGGGCCACAGACTCAGCCTCTTTTGGGAGTGGAATGGAGACAGAGGTGCAGATCAGTGGTGGTGCAAGTGCCCAGCTAGGCTACCATCTGCCGTCGCCGCCCAACCTCCTCCTCTCTCCACTTCTCCCATTTCCTGACAGCATACCAAGAGGCTCAGTCGTGCCGTGGCCCTAGAGACAGAAGTCCGGTCTCTCTTAGGGAAAAGCGGTCATCAAGTAGTGCAGGACGTGTCAAATTCCCAGGTTTCTACAACCGCCTGTTTGTAGTCCTCCTAAGTCATCAGGGGGTTGGAGGTCAGCCTCGACGTAGTGCCTCAAGTGTAACTTAGTGAAAACCAAGTTCTCCATGGAAACGAACCGCCCAGTTCTTCAGGCACTAACTCTGGGGATTAATGGTGACTTCAACATGGAAGATGCCTCTACTTCCACATTCCAGTACATCAGACTCCAGGAGGTATCTTCGCTTTGAGCTTTCAAGGACAGAGTTTTACCAGTTCCGCCTCTGCTTCTCGCCCCTGTCGACAGCCTCCGCAAGTGTTCACCAGACTTTCGCCTGAGCAGGGGTCATTGGTCTACCTGGAGGGAGCCTGGATCTCCTTGTACCTAGACGACTGGCTACTCCGTCACATCAAGGGACCGCTGCATGAGGACCTTCACAGAACCCTACACTCGGGACTTAGGGATTCTGATAAACACGGAAAAGTCGAGCTTAGTTCCTTCACAGAGGATTCTTTATTTGGGGATGACTCTGGACAGTCTAGCTTTTCGGGCTTTTCTGTCTCCCAAAAGGGTCTCCTCTTGCCTTCAGACAGTGGAGAAGTTTCTCCTCCTGGACAGTTGCTCCGCCTGTCAGGGGATGGCTCTGGGAACTCTGTCATTAGCGGAGCAATTTGTGGTTGGGGCCGCTCTGCACATGAGACTTACAGTTTTTCCTCAGGGACTTTGGGACAGAAGGACCTAAACGGACTCCACGGTCTTCAACATTCCCGACGTCAAGTGGGCATCTTTTCTGGTGGAGGGTCGCCGAAAGGCTGGAGGGTCTGGATCTCCCAAGACAACCATCCCTGCAGATAGTTCCCTGGGACGCTGGCCCAATGTTGGGTGGGGAGCACATCTAGCCAACCTCAGGACGTCAGGAGTTTGGTCGGACGAACAGAAGAAGCTCCGCATCGTTAAGGAACTGTTGGCCATTCACCTCGCTCTCCAGGAATTTTCGACCCACGTCTCAGGCCAAGCAGTCGCTGTTCACGCCGACAACTCGACGGCTCTAGCCTACATCCGGAAACAGGGAGGTACCCATTCCTTCTCCCTGTTCAAAGCTGCGAGGGACCTTCTCTTCTGTGCAGAGACAGCAACAGGTGGCCCTGTTCCTCGGTTTGTGCAGGAAAACTGAACGCTCTGCAGGGACCAACTCCAGCCGCTGAACCAGACTCTCACGGAGGACCCTGCACCCGCAAGTAAGTGTGCCTAGATCTGTGAACCTGTGGGGCACTTACACAGGGTCTCTTCTGCTACCCCAAGAACCATCGTCTCCCAGTGTACCCTGCTCACCAGTTTCAGACCCACTGATCACTTGGTGGACGCTTATGCCCTAGACTGACTCTAACCTGCTTGCCCATGTGCCTTCCTCTCCTCCTTCGGGCTCATCAGGCAAGGTTATAAACAAAGTGAAATTCCATCAGAAGGTCGAGCTGGATCCTCGCACCTGCTCTGGGCCAAGGAAGGGAGGGTTCCCCGACCTGCTAGATCCCCATAGACTTCCCAGGCTTCTCCCTCAAAAGAAGTCGCTCAGACAATCCCAATTCCACGAAGTTCCACCAGGGATTGTCCACTGCCTGACAGGCTTCAGACTGTCAGAAGCTCATCAGAGCGCGAGGTCTTTTCAAGCAAGGCTGCAGAGGCTGGCTACAGGTGCAGAAGGGACTCTGAGCAAATTATTATACTAACTAAGTGGACAGCTCCTAGGAACTGCAGTAGCATTGGCCCCTCCCTAGGTAGGCATATATATATAAAACACCCATGTATGAGCAACATTACATAAGTGAGAGGTAAGTATAAAGTGAACAAATGTACTGTACAGGTATACTATTTACAGTACCATATTTTACTTAAATATATTTACTGTACTGTACAGTACAATAATTGTAAAACCTTGTACATACATTCACACTCTCTCTCTCTCTCTCCCTCTCATATGAGACGTACATTACTGTACTGTAATTATAAAACCATAATTATTATACATTCACTCACTCTCTCTCATACGAGATGTTAACACGTATGTTCAACACTCACCAATGACAGTAGCGTAATATCTTGAGGTGACGATGACGATGATGAGATACCTGTGCAGTTCGATGAATGTGATGATTAATTGATGACGATGATGGTGTTACTGCACAGGTATAATGAGGCCTTTACGTCAGTTCAGGAAGCGCCTCATCGTCAGATATCGGCGCTGGATCGTCATCATTTTCTTCTGAAAGAGGCGAAGAAGCTCGTGGTGGCGGTGAAGAGACTTCCACTCCACTCTTAGATGCTTCAGGTTCACTCGGAGGCACTGATGGTGTAGCTGGGGTTTTTACCTGATGAAGAACATGGTGAGTGGTAGTTGTTGTCGTTGTTTTTCTTCTGCTGTAAAATGCCTTGTACAAGGACATAACCCCGTCAACACGGTTCCTAAACTCGACAGCTCAAATCATGTTGTCGTTGATTTCTTGCAAAATTGTTGCATTGCCCTTGCCATTTGTTGCAGGTTCTCCAGGAGTAAGCCACGCTCTTCAATGTCTTCGTCTTCCCCCTTCTGGCTTTCTTCTTCACTGCAGACTTCGTCATCTCAACGAGTCTTCATCTGTCAGTGGGTCTGAGTGGGCATCGATAAGACCGTTGATGTCATCTTCCGTCATGTCAATGAATCCTTCATCCTTGATGATGTTAGCCAACTTCACCGCCTTCTGCACCGCCGGGAGTGATGAATTTCGTCAGGAATGAAGCCTTTACAATCATGAACCACGTCAGGCCATAATTTCTTCCAGGCAGCATTTATGGTCTCGGTTTTCATGTCCTTCAATGCTTGCTGGATATTACGCAAGCATGACGCAATCATCAAAGTTGCGCCAGTGCTTTCACACTGAAGTCTTCGGTATCATCGTCAAGTGCAGCGATGAGGCCCTCCATCGTTGAACGCGTGCAGAGTGCCTTAAAGGCACGAATAATACCTTGATCCATCGGCTGGATTAAAGATGTGGTGTTAGGGGACAGAAACTCGATATGAACCCCATCATATTCCAAGTTCTTTGCATGGCCTCCTGCACAGTCCATCAAGAGAAGGACCTTAAAGGGGAGCCCCTTCTCAGCCAGATAGAGCTTCACATGGAGAATGAAGCAATGGAGGAACCATTCGATGGTCAGGGCTTTCGTTATCCAGGCCTTAGAGTTATTCATCCAATACACGGGGAGCAGAGCCTTATTTTTGTTTTTTAAGGCCCGTGGATGTTTGGACTTATAAATAAGGCCTGGCTTAATCATAAAGCCTGCAGCATTGCCACACATGATGAGTGTGACACGGTCCTTGTGGGCCTTGAAGCCTGTCTTCTTCAGTTCATCCTTGAAGAGGAATGTTCGAGAAGGCATCCTCTTCCAAAAGAGACCTGTCTTGTCCATGTTAAAGATGTGCTCAGGAGGTAGCCGCCATCACTGATGAGTTTAGGAACACATCCTCCACGAATGACGAGCACCTTGATTGTCAGCAGAGGCAGCCTCACCATACAAAGGTATGCTTTTGAGGCCAAACCTTTTTTTGAAATTTTTCAAACCAGCCTTTGCTGGCTAAAAAGTCTGGTCTTCAAGCAGCCGAATCACTCGTGGCACCACTAGTACTGGGTTGAGGGTCGTCAGGATCTTCTTCAGCGCCTTCTTCAGCATCTCCTTCACGTCGTCGTCACCGGGCAGGTTTTTATCATAGAGAGATTTGGCCTTTGTTCTGATCATATTACTGTCCAAACTCACATTTTTTCTGCAATCAGCAACCCACAAGGCTAATGCAGATTCCATTTTCACTATTCTCTTATTACGCACAGTTATCACACTTTCGCTTCTCTGTGAAGCTTATTTCATTGCTTTGCGGATGTTAACTTCCTCCTTCTTTATATAGTGCACTGTCGTGCTACCGCATAGCATAGCTTTGCCCTCTTTTAACATGTCTAAAAGTTTGACCTTTTCACTAATGTTCATCATATTCCTCTTCCTCTTGGGCTCACTAGAGGAACCTTTTGCAGGGGCACGGTGTTTAGGAGGCATTGTAAGGGCATGACAAGTTAACTTTTTAACTCAACACAACCCAAAATGCGCGCGATACAGTACACTTGAGAGTGTCTACAGCACAAAGAGTGGCAACGAGAGGGATCAAGCAGGGGAAGAAGCTGCGTGATGCTGCGATGATGTGCAGCCAATCAGCTCACGGGTTACATCCACTTGTGCTCTCATTGGTCAATCTCGCACTGGGAACCAATCACGTGCCTTGTCCAAGTGCCCGTGGGTATATACGAAGCTTCCAGTCCTTGCATGTCGGTCTCGCAAGCCGTTCTTCTCACATAACATGATGAAACATCGCTGTTTTCTGCGATATGGCTACTGATATGGCGGTACTTTTCAGTTTTCATTTTTCGATGAATATTTCTGAAAAATCCGCGATGCAGTGAAGCCGGCAAAGTTGAAGCGCGTAGTGGAGAGGGATCACTGTATTTAGTTTTAATACTTCATTGATTGCCTTTAAATGTTTTAGTGTTGAAGGGTTCGATTTTGGTTTGTTAAAAGCTTAAATACCTTAAATAAAATGTTGGTTTGTGGATCCAAGGATATATATAATTTTTTTTTTTTAGGCAGTGCTGTGGAACAAGATGAGTTTAAGGAGCATGGTGTTTTTATACATGAACTTACCTGTTGTTTACATATAGCTGTAATTCTCGATCTCGACAGAAAATTCAAAACTGGCGGTCCCGCTAATATATGGTCAGGTGATACGACTACCCGCCCTCTACCGTACCTGGATCCATTTCCATCAACAACTAATCATATTTTCTCTGTCGGGGCGCGACTAGTCGTCTGCTCCTCTTCAGGAAATTCATCGGTGCTTTTCGTTTTTCTTTGGTGAAGTACCCACTTTTGTTGACGGTTCTGGCTTGTTTTTGGCTTTGGTTGAGATTTTTCTAGTTATGTCTGATTCAGGATCTCAAATTAGATATTGCGGGGGTTGTAAAACTCGAATGTCTCGGTCTAACATAGACCCTCACTCTTCTTGCTCTAACTGTAGAGGAAATTGTGCACGAATCTGGATAGATGTGATGAATGTTCGTCTTTGTCTGTGCTTGATTGGCAAAAGTTGGCTAAATATCAGGCAAAATTAAGTAAAGATAGGGCACGTAAGGCTTCGGCCAGAAGTTCCTCCCAGAGTAGGAGTAGTATTGCCTCTTGTTCTGTTCCTGTTACCCCTCCTGTTCCTATTCCTGCCCCGAACCTGTTGTTTCCGAACCCACTACCGTGTCAGACCGTCGGGCAGAATTTGATGGTAAGATTTCGGCTCTTTTCTCTGCGATAGAGAAGATTGGCCAGGATGTGAGTGCGATGTCTAGACATCGAAGTGTTGCGAGTGATAGTGTTGTGGAGGAGGTGACTGTTCGTCCCCTCGCTCTCCTAGGTCGGGCCTCTGTCCGGCTCCCAGGGCTCAGGAGAAGACATGCCGAAAGCCAAGGGAGGCGAGTGGGGTCTGCTCCTGAGCAGTTGCTCCCTCTAACAGTCCTGTTGCGTCCCAGGCTGTTGCAGCTCGCTATAGTAAAAGCGATCGCGGAAGTGTCTTCTTGTGCTTCTGTTTCGTCGAGGAGGAGTTGGAAGCAGTCAGAGTCTAGTAGGCCGCTGAAGAGACGCAGAGCTTCCTCTCAAAGTCAAGTTCCTATCAAGAAACTTTCGGCACGTTCTCCTCTTCCGTCTTGTAGCTTTTGGGATAGCCCAGAGATCTCTTCTTCTTCAGGCAGTCGGATGTGCGTTCTACGGATCGTAGCGGCGCCATATCCTCCTGTTAGCATGCAAGTAGCGGCTTCCTTCCCGTTGGATCCCAAGTCGGCTTTTATGCCTCGGTTCCTGCCCCCTTTCGCAAGAGGACAAATTGGACAAGATTTTGAGACTTTTCGAAGGTTTTAAAGCTCCAGCACTTCAGGTTCCTTCTGCAACTGAGGCTCCGGTCTCTGCTCCCGCTCACGCACCTGGCGCCGCTTCGCTCGCGCGCCTGGCTCCGCTTCCGCTCGCGCCTGGCTCCGCTTCCGATCGCGCTCCTGGCGCCACTTCGCCGCACGCCGCACTCACGGCGCTACTTTGGCGCTGGCGCCTCTCCAAAACACGTTTCCAAGCGCACAATGTTTGCGCTTCTAGCGCTACCGTGGTTTTTGGCGCCTCTTTGGCTCTCGGATCTTCTAAGGCTCCTGACTCCTCTCAAGCTCATGTTTCGGATACGCTTGACGCGGGTCGGGCTCTTGGCGCCTCGGTGACGTTAGGGCGATTCTCAAGAGGATAACGTAAGTTTGGCTCGAAGACGTTTCTATCCGCGGTGCTCCAACTGCTTCAAATTCTCTCCCCAGTTTCGATGTTTGAAGTAGATGATGTTCTGTCTGCTCCTCGTCCAACTTTAAGCATCTCTTACAACTTTTTGAAGAACTTTTTCAAGAAGACTTTGCTCCAGCTTCCCCTTCGTCTCCGACTACGCAGTTTGCCAAGGATTTTAAACCTCCTTCCTCTAGATTTCTGAAGCTGGTCCTGTCTGTTTCGGCGAAAAGAGCTCTCCGAAGGCAAGAAGGATGGTTGAGCAAGAAAAGATCTCAGGGTAAAACATCTTTCTGTTTTCCCCCCTCTCAACTGTCTTTTAAGTCTCGTCCGTGGTATGAGACTGGGAAGTCTTTTCCTTGGGAGACTCTGCCTCCTCTCAAGGGATTTCTCCAGCCTTGTGGATTCTGCCCGTCGCTCAGCTTTTTCTTCGTCAAAAGTCGGCTTCTTGTCTTGGAAATTGACCATCTGGTGAAGAGTTCCTATAGGATCTTGGAGATCTTTTCTTTTATTGACTGGTCTATAGGAGCCTTGAGCAGGATAGTGAAAGTCTGTGATCTTCCCCCAAGACTGCTACAGATCTTGATGCTATTTTGGCCTGCCTGGACAAGGCCATCACGGACGGAACGTCAGAAATTGCCTCAGTGACTGCTACCGGCATTTTGAAGAGAGAGCACATTGGATTTCGTTTGTCGCGAGAGAGTCTCCAGGAACCAGAAATCTGCTCTTCTTTTGCTCCTTTGGCTTAAGGAATCCCTTTTTCCCGCCACGTTAGTTAGGGAAATTTCGGAGGCTCTCTCACGGAAGTCTACTCAAGACCTACTGGCTCATTCTTGAAAAGACCCAGGTTTTCGACTTCTCCAGTAGTACCCAAGCCTTCTTTCCCTGTATCCTCTAGGCCTTCTCGGGGTACTCCTTCTCGGCCCTTTTCCCCGTGCTAGGGAAGAGGAAAATTCTCTTCTCATCCCCAGAAAGCTAGGGGTACCAACCGATGAGTTCAAGGTCCTTCATGCGACAGTCGGAGCCAGACTAAAGTCGTTCTGGCAAGTTTGGGAGGCCAAGGAGCAGAACCCTGGGTGATCAACGTTCTGAGAGAAGGCTACACCATTCCCTTCTCAGAGAGTCCTCCTTTAAAGTCTTAGCCAGTAGACTTCAACGTATCATCCAGGGACTCAGAGAAACTTGTGGTGTTGGAGGAGGAAGTTACTTCCCTCCTTCAAAGGGAGCCATAGAAGCAGTCCTCGAACCTTCATCTCCGGGGTTCTACAACCGTCTGTTTCTGGTTCCAAAATCGTCAGGAGGATGGAGACCAGTCCTCGACGTAGCGCCCTGAACAAATTTGTGCTTCAAACACCATTCAAGATGGAAACCACACAGTCGGTTATCAATTCCCTGAAGGAAGGACTGGATGGTGTCCTCGATCTCAGGACGCATACTTTCATGTACCTATCCATCCGAGATCAAGGAAATTCCCTACGGTTTGTGTTCAGAGGCAGGGCTTTTCAATTCAGGGCTCTTTGCTTCGGCCTATCAACAGCCCCACAAGTTTTTCACAAGGACGATGGCTCCAATTGCGAAATGGCTTCACTTAGAGGGAATTCACATTTCCCTTTACCTCGACGACTGGCTGATCCGGTCTCCGTCAAAAGGCCAATGCATGAAGGACCTACAAAGGACCCTTTCTCTTACCGACGAATTGGGACTCATAGTAAATCTTCCAAAGTCACAACTCTCTCCATCTCAAGACTTGACTTATTTGGGAGTTCGGATGAACTCAGTTCTTTTCAGGTTTTCCGACGTCTCAAAGGATCGAGAAATGCCTGCTGAAAGTGAGATACCTGATGGCAGCCAAGACTTGTTCTGCCAAGGAATGGATGAGCCTTTTTAGGCACCCTCTCATCGCTAGAGATGTTCGTCAGTCTGGGAGGCTACACATGAGACCTCTTCAGTTCTTCCTACAGCAGATCTGGAACAGGAAGAAAGACACGGATTCGTTTGTTTTCCTCTATCCACTCAAGTAAAGCAAGACCTGTCATGGTGGAACGACAGGAGCAAACTAGATCGAGGTTTGTCACTGAGACAGAGGAACCCAGACCTGATGTTGTTCTCCGACGCTTCAGACGAGGGTTGGGGAGCAACATTGGGGGATCTTCAAGTGTCAGGCAATTGGTCTTCTAATCCCAACGGGACTGGCACATAAATGCAAAAGAGTTGAAGGCAATACATCTAGCCTTGGAACATTTCGTGCTTCTGGTGGAAAACAAAAGATAGTAGTGCACTCGGACAACTCCACAGCTCTGGCGTGCGTGAAGAAACAAGGAGGCACTCACTCCTTCTCTCTGTTCGAGATCACAAAAGACCTGCTTTTGTGGGCGGCAACCAAGAACATAGACCTAGTAACTCACTTCATCCCGGGAGCTCTCAACGTAAGAGCGGATATCCTCAGCAGGTCACTCCAGGTCATTCCGGCCGGAATGGACCCTCCACCAGAAAGTCTGCCAAGGCCTGTGGAAGGTTTGGGGAACTCCCATGCTAGACCTGTTACAACAAGGGAAAACCGCAGACTACCTCTCTTTTGCTCTCCTGTTCCAGACCCAGAAGCATTAGCGGTGGATGCCATGCTCCTGGACTGGTCGGGTCTCTTCCTTTATGCATTCCCTCCCTTCAGGATGCTGGGAGAAGTCCTGAAAAGTTTCGAGCACACAAAGGTGTGTCAATGATCCTTATAGCTCCATGGTGGCCAGGAAGATCATGGTTTCCAGAGCTACTGGAGAAAGTAGTGGATTGGCCAAGGAGGTTGCCATTCAGACCAGACCTTCTGTGCCAGTTGCACAGCAGAAAGTTCCACAGGAACCCGTCAGATCTAAATCTGACAGGGTTCAGACTCTCGGCGACTCTACAGGAGGAGAGGCTTCTCTAGAAGAGTGGCGCAGGCAATGGCTAGATCAACCAGGCCCTCGTCTACAAAGGTCTATCAAGCGAAGTGGAAGCGCTTCAGGGAGTGGTGCTCCGAGTCTGGAGTGTCTTCCACTTCTCTGACTCTAAGCCAGGTGGCGGATTTTCTTTTGTTTCTGCACAAGGAGAAGAAATTGGCTGTCAGCACGATTAAGGGGTATAGGAGTATGCTGGTGGCAGTTTTCAGGAATAGAGGTATGACCTTTCCTCGGACAAAGATATTGCAGAACTCCTTAAATCCTTTGCTACCACTAAAGGCAAATCTCTTTGTGTACCGCATTGGAATTTGGATGTGGTGCTAAAGTGGCTTACCTCCAAATCTTTTGAGCCTTTGAGTTCCTGCTCCGTTAGGAATCTAACTAAGAAAACTCTCTTTCTCTTGGCACTGGCCTCGGCAAAGAGAGTAAGTGAGATTCATGCTCTGGACAAAGAGTTGGTTTTTGTGCGGATAAGGCTGTAGTTTCCTTCACCTTGGGTTTCCTAGCTAAGAACGAAAACCCTAGTAATCCATGGCCAAGGGAATTTCCCATTGCTAGCCTATCCTCCTTGGGTGGAAGAGAAACGGAGAGACTTCTCTGTCCGGTCAGAGCATTGAAATTCTATCTGGACAGGACCAGAAGTGTAAGAGGAACTCATGATTTTTTATGGTGCTCAACTAAGAACCCCAAGAACCCTCTATCTAAAAATGGGATTGCTTTCCTTTTGAAAGAACTGATTCAGGAGGCACACAAGGAATTAAGGGATGTGGATTTCCCCTTAGTTAAAGTGAGGCCTCATGAAATTAGGGCTATTGCAACTTCTTTAGCCTTCAAGAAGAACATGGCTTTAAAGGACATTCTAAGTTCAACTTATTGGAGATGTTCGTCTGTTTTTGCCTCGCATTATCTGAGACAGATCCAAACCACATATGAAGACTGCAGTGCGTTGGGCCCCTTTATTGCGTCTGACACGGTGATGGGCAAGGAAACCAGAGGCTCTAGATCCTCTCCTTAGTTTCCTTGGGTGCAGAAGTTTTTCTTTTGGTCGACTACTAGAGCCTAAGAGGTTAGATGGCCTAGTAGGTCTAATTTTAATAGGTTGGTGTGAGTTTTTATGGTTGGGTGATATGATGGTGGATGCTTTGAGTACTGTGCCTGAGCAGGGCATTATATGCTTTGGTTGATTGTGTCGAAGACGGCTGGGCCAACAGACCTTTCTCCATATAGCAACCTGCGACTGAGCTACTAGGCCCGCAGTTGCACTAAGGATAGCAGGTTACAGAGGCAGTAACCGAGAAAACAGCTTCCTTAGCAGGTAAGGATCCAAAGTTAAGACGTTTTTTCTTAGCCTGATGATCTCAGGTTTTCCATTTAACACTTACAGCTGTCCATGCCCACCGCCTCAATGTGGCAATCAGCTATATGTAAACAACAGGTAAGTTCATGTATAAAAATGACATTTTTATAATAAAATAAGATTTTATATCATACTTACCTGTTGTTTATATAAAAACATTCCCACCGCCTCCCGCATGAGGACACAAGGGGACATAGAAAATATGATTAGTTGTTGATGGAAATGGATCCAGGTACCCGGTAGAGGGCGGGGGTAGTCGTATCACCTGACCATATATTAGCGGGACCGCTAGTTTTGAATTTTCTGTCGAGATCGAGAATTACAGCTATATGTAAACAACAGGTAAGTATGATATAAAATCTTATTTTATTATAAAAATATCATTTTTTTAATTGAATGGGTTTTTTTAAGTGCCTCATTTATCTGATCCCCACCCTAACCTCCCTTTCTTCTGTTGTACAGAAACGACTGGGAACAATGGTAGAATCACCACAGTTCATCCTGCCATAGACAGATTTTCGAATGAATGCTCAAATGTTTATGTTTATAATGTTTGTTTTATTTCTTCTATGGTTTACAGCTTCATAATAGGAGATAATTATTTATGTGCATGAATTTCATACAAATTTATAATTTGGTTTTGGACTGTTCATTAAATGCTCTTGAAATTTTATAATTTAAAACAAACCTTCTGAGCCATTTCTGTGTCTTACAGCTTCTAACTCAATGGTTAGTTAAATTCAAAATGAAAACATCTGCAGTGTGGTATTTTAATTCATCAAACTTGCTATCATATGCTATGTTGCTATTTTACTTAGTATTTTGTTTTATCTGATTTTGTTCCACTTTTTATTTTTGTGGGAGTTATTACTGATTGGTTTTCTTTCTTCTTTGGACCATGACTTTCTGCTCAACATGTTTACATTTCTCTTGCCAGTATTTCAATGGCAGCTCCAACTCCTATTTCTATTTGGTTCATTCTTCATGCTAGTTACTGCTGGGGTCTATCTTTTAGTTCGATTTAGTCCAAGACTGATGTCTTCTTTTACCAGGACTTTGTTATTATTGTTGGGGTGTTTAACTATATTTATGGCTGGGTTGGGGGCTAATTTTGAGACTGATGTAAAGAAAGTTATTGCTCTTTCTACTTAGAGACAGTTGGGTGTTATAATCACTATTTTAAGGCTGGGATGGGCTGCTTTGTCTTTTTTTCCATCTACTAACTCATGCTTTGTTTAAACCGCTTTTGTTTATATGTGCTGGATCTGTTATTCACAGGGTTGGAGATTATGAAGATATTTGTATAATCAGGGTTTAGTCACCCGCCTATTAGGGTGATGTGCATTAATTTGAGTCATTTAGCTCTTTGTGTTTTCCATTTTTAGTGGGGTTTTACTCTGAGGATTTAATTTTAGAGGTGGCTTTCTTGAATCCTTTAAACGAGGTTTTGTTTTTGACTATTAAGTTTATGCTACTGGCTTTACTGTTTGTTACAGGTTTCGTTTCGTCTATTACAGGCTCATTGGTGATTGTTACTCGAGTTCTATTTCTTCAGTGAGTGATTCTGATGTTTTAATGACTTGGCGATACTTGGGTTGAGGGCTGGGCCTGTTATTGGGTGGGGCTGCCGTTTCTTGGCTTGTATTTCAAGCTCCTTTTATAATTTGACTCTGCCTATAAAATTGCTTGCTTTGGCTGTTAGCCTGGTTGGTGGGTTTGTCGGGTATGCATTGAATTTGATGGTAGAGAATTATAAGCTTAAGTCTTTGAGATTATATCCTCTGTTTGTGTTTTCTGGTTCTATGTGATTTATGCCTTTGCTGTCTACTATTGGTGCCAGGCGAAAGGTTTTAGGAGGGCTCTGTTTACTCTGTAGATGGGGATGGGGTTGATCCGAGTATTATGGCGGACAAGGTATTTATAAAACTTTAATAAAATCTTCTGGTTATCTTCAGGCTATTCAGGAAAATATAATTAAAACTTATTTGGTGATTTTATTAGTTTGATTAGTGGGATTGCTATTAATTATTTAAACTTAATATTCAACCGTTACATTGAAGCTGTAAAGGAGGCAGATTTTGCCCTTGAGTGTTTTAAAAGGGTTGGTACCTTTGGCTCTACAATGAAAATGCAGCGTGTTAATTACACTATAAAAACTTAGGAATAAAGACGGAATTTAACATGCCTGAGACCGAAGTTTGAAGCTTCCTCCCGTCTTGTTTTCCCTTAGTTAGAACTTGAGTTCAATGGTACCATTAACAGTGGTATACCTCAATTTGGTTTTAACTAATTAATTGAAGGTATATTTACCAGGGCCTAGGTTGAAACTAGGTGCGACGTTCAAATTTTCAACTAAGATCAGCTCCTTGGAGCACCTTATAAGTGCAAATCAAATTATCATAGTTGACAATGATCTCTTATTCCGATCATTCTAGGGCTCCTTTGTATTCATTCTTGGTAGAGTCCCAAGTTTAGGATAAGAAGAAAGAATAGATCTGTCACCCATGTTTTTATGTTTGTGAAGGTGATAATAGTGGTTAGGGAGTAAGAGAGTAATTTCTATGTTGAAAATCAAGAAAAATAAGCAATTAGGAAGAATCAAATGAGAATATTTAGACAAGCGGATCCTTTAGGGTCGAATCCACATTCAAATGAATCTTTTTCTCTCAGTCGGCAATGGTTTTCTTAGCTGAAAGGGTAGAGATAATTATAACTGCTATTAGATAATTAAAATGAATAACGATAACTTGGAAATACCACTAATTATCCTGGAAATACCAGACACAATTGATTGGAAGTCACTTGTACTATTTATACTAGATAATCATTTAACTATCCTTCTCATCAGTAGATTGAAATGTTTAGAATAGTCATACTATGTCTACTATGAAGTGCCAGTATCAGGCAGCTGTTTCAAAGCCAAAGTGGTGGGCTGATGAGAAGTGGCATATATTTAGTCGGTATATTATCATTTCTGAGAAGGAAGCAGGATCAGTGATTACGTGAAGCCCATGGAAACCAGTGGCTACAAAAAATGTTGATCCATATACTGAGTCTGTGATTGTGAAGGGGGCTTCATAATATTCTGTGGCCTGAAGGGCTGTGAAGTACATGCCTAGTGTAAACAGTGAGTGCTAGACTTTGAAGGGCCTGGGTGTGGTTGAGTGTGAGAAGATTGTGGTGCGCTCAGGTTAAATGCCCCCAGGCTAGTAAAATTGCTGTATTAAGAAGAGGAATTTGAAAGGGGTTGATGGTATTGATTCCTGCTGGTGGTCAGCATGTTCCTAACTCTACTGTGGGGATAGTCTACCATGGAAAAAGGCTCAGAAGAATGAAAAGAAAAAGAGGACTTCAGAGGCAATAAATAAAATTATTCCCCATCGGAGGCCATTGACTACTTTTGATGTGTGAAGATGTTGATATGGTCCTTCTCGTGTAATATCTCGTCATCATTGGATTATTGTTAATAAGGTTGCTGTGATTCCTAGAATTAAGAGGTCTGTATTGAATTGGTGGAATCACTTTACAAGTCCAGTGGTAAGTATTATAGTGCTAATGGATCCGGTAAGGGGTCATGGTCTGACGTCTACTAGGTGGTAGGCGTGATGTCTGTGTTTTGGCATTGGTTTACTTCACTAGCGTAAAGGGTTCTTAGAGCGGCAAATACATAAGATTGAATTACAGCAACTGCTGCTTCTAAAATTAGAAGGATCTGGGCTAATACTAGTATGGATACTGCTGTGTGGCCTAAGTGTGGTCCTGCGTTTCCTATTAGTGTTAAGAGAAGGTGTCCAGCGATTATGTTGGCTGCTAGCCGAATGGCCAGGGTTCCTGGGCGAATTACATTTCTAATGGTTTCGATCAGTACTATTACTGGTGTAAGTGGTCCTGGGGTTCCTGCTGGCACGAGGTTGGGCGAATATGTGTTGAGTTCGGTTAATTCATCCGAATAGTATAAATGCTGTTCATAAGGGCAGAGCTAAGGACAGTGTTATTGATATGTGCCTTGTTCTTGTGAAGATGGAAGGTATGAGTCCTAAAAGTTATTGAATACGATAAATCTAAATAGAGAGACGAACATGATAGTTCTTCCCAGGTTGGTTGGCCTAAGAGGGTTTTAAATTCTTTGTGTAAGGATGCTGTTACTGAGGATCATATCAGTGAAGAGCGTGATGGTATAGCTCAAAATGGGTAAGGGATAAACAATAGCCTGGTATTGTGGATGCTCAGTTTAGAGATAGGTGGTTAATCCTAGAGATTGGGTCAAATCTTGAGAACAGGTTTGTTATCATTTTCAGTTTGCTTGGTCTGTTTTTATAGAGGCTACATGCGGGTCAAATGTATTGGGTGTTTTGATAAATTATGTTGAGATGATAATTAGGGCTAGTATTACTGTGAAAAATATGTTAAGTTTAGTCATAATAGGGGGGCTATTTGAGGAATTTTAAAATATTACTTTGTAATAATTCGAGCTTGACAAGTTAAGCGTTATGTTTGAACTAATTTTAATCATTAAAGTAGGCATAACTACTATTGTAAGTTTAAAAGACTTACATTTGCTTTCAGTCATCTAATGAGTTATTACTATTAGATGAAATTCAGTTTAAAAGTATTTAATTGAAGTTCTTTCTAGACAATTATCATGAATCTGTGTTTTGCTCTGCAAATTTCTGAACATTGTCCGTAGAATAGCCCCGGTCGATTGATGTGAAACCTGATTTGATTAAGTCGTCCAGGTACTGCATCTGCTTTTACTCGAAGGGCCAGAACTGTCCATGAGTGAATAACGAATCCTGCTGTAATTAGGGCTCGAATTTGGGTGTTTATTGGCAAGATTGTTTGGTTATCTACTTTTAGAAGTCAAAATTCTCTTTCTGTGATATCTTGTCTTGACACTGTATATGAGTCAAATCTGATCTGAGTGGAATCTGAGTATTCATATCTTCAGTATCATTGTCAGCCAGTGGCTTTGAGGGTCACTCTCGGGTTGTTTACTTCGTCAAGCAAGTATAGTAGATGCAGGGACGGAAGGGCAATAAAAATTAGTATAATTGCAGGCAGAATTGTTCAAATTGTCTCGATAGTTTCATGTTCTAATAAAATTCGGTTTGTTAGTGAGTTGAAGAATAGAGATGAGAGTATGAATCTGACTAGGGTGGTGATGAGGATGAGAACTAGTATTGCATGGTCGTGGAAAAAGATTAGTTGCTCTATAAGGGAGGATGCTGCATTTTGGAGGTTAAGGGCTTTTCATGTTGTCATTGCTTCTAAAAGAAACTAGGTTTCCTATTAGGAGCTTAAATCCTATGCAGTGATCTGCCATTTTAGATAGTTAGTTGTTAGGGGGATTTCTATGTATCTGTGATCTGCTGGTGGGAGGTTGTGTTGTCACTCAATAGAAATCGGCATGAATAGGGAGAATAGAGCGGGTCGCTTAGATGTAATTGCTTCTCACACTACTATGATGAATCCCAATACGGCGATTAGGGAAATTGATGATCCTACTGAAGTTACAACATTTCATGTTATGTAAGCATCTGGGTAGTCAGAGTATCGTCGAGGCATGCCATTTAGCCCTAAGAAGTGCTGTGGGAAGAAAGTTAGATTCACTTCAATGAATATAGTTGTGAAGTGAATTTTTAATCATTTAGGGTGGAGTGACAGCCCAGTAAATAGGGGGAATCAGTGGGCAATTCTGGCGAAAATGCCAAATACTGCTCCCATGGATAGAACGTAATGGAAGTGGGAACTACATAATATGTATCGTGGAGGATAATGTCAATGGATGAGTTGGCTAGGACTACACCTGTTAGTCCTCCTATGGTGAATAGGAAAATGAATCCTAGGGCTCAAATTAATGAGGGGGCTGTAGGTGAATTGCGTACCATGAAGGGTGGTCAGTCATCTGAGAGTTTTGATTCCTATTGGCACGGCAATAATTATTGTGGCGGAAGTGAAGTATGCTCGTGTAGCTATGTCTATCCTGACGGTGAACATGTGATGGGCTCAGTCAACAAAGCCAAGTACTCCAATTGTCATCATGGCATAGACCATTCCGAGTGTCCCAAATGATTCTTTTTTCCTTGATTCTTGCCTTACAATATGAGAAATTATGCTGAAGGTTGGTAGGATTAGAATATATACTTCTGGGTGTCCGAAGAATCAGAATAGGTGTTTGTAGAGAATTGGGTCACCCCTTCAGCAGGGTCGAAGAAAGATGTGTTTAGGTTCTGGTCTGTTAGAAGTATAGTAATGGCTTCGGCTAGGACTGGTAAAGAGAGGAGAAGTAGAATGGCCGTTAAGAAGACAGCAAAAATAGGGTAGCCGGTCTGAAGTTATTCCAGGGGCTCATATATTGATTACTGTGGTGATGAAATTAACAGCTCCTAAGATTGAGGAAACCCTGGCTAAGTGGAGGGAGAAAATACCCAGGTCTACAGAGGCCCTGGTGTGACCGGTGCTGGCTGCTAGGGCCAGGGAGACAGTTCATCAGGTGCCAACGCCTCTTTCTACTATTCCTCTAGAGAGAAGTAGTGTCAGAGAGGGAGGTAGGAGTCAGAATCTTATGTTATTTATTCGTGGGAATGCCATGTCTGGTGTCCCTAGTATTAGTGGTACTAGTCAGTTGCCAAAGCCACCAATTATGATTGGTATAACTATGATGAAAATTATTACGAATGCGTGGGCAGTGACAGTTACGTTGTAGATTTGATAATTTCCAATTAGTCTGCCTGGTTGTCCAATTTGGCCAGAATTAGGAGTCTTAGTGATGTGCCTACCATGCCTGCTCATGCTCCGAAGATAAAATATAAAGTTCCAATGTCTTTATGGTTTGTTGAGAAAAGCCACCGTTGCGTGGGTAGTTGGCGATTAAAGGTAATAGATTGTAAATCTGTGCATGGGATTATTATTCTGTCTAGGCTATGTAGTTTAAATTTAAGACGTTAGGCTGCAATCCTGAAAATGTGACTATACCGTAGCTTATAAGGTTAAAGAGATTGGTACTCTTGTTGGGAACTTTGAAGGCTACTAGTTTAGTTAACTTAAAACCTTAGACTTGAATTATAAGGGCTAGGAGGAATAGAATTGGTGTGAGGTTAATTAGGCTGAATACTGCTATTCTTTGTGAGTGGGTTGGTCTAAATGTTGCTATTTTGGGTGATTTTAGAGTAAGAGAGGTGATTCTAATTTGGGTATAAAAGAATAGTGCAATTAGGGCTCTTATTGTTAAAGATCTGGTCCATTCTATGGATCAGATTTTTAACCATAAGAGCCCTAATTACAACAAAGTTTCCCAGTTGTCAGCCAAGCGGCAGGCTTCCATAATTGTGATGGGGTGCTTGTCGCTGAGATATACCGCAAGGGGCCCAGGCACACATTGGAAGAGGTCCTCGAGCATGGTCCTGTTGAATAGGTCCACGAAAGTCATGCATGAGAGCGAGTACCAGACTGGGTCTTGTGACAGGCCCATTCTGACCAGGACCAGCCGACTTCCTTGGCAAGACCTCAGAACTGTTGTCTCCATTTCTCTGGGGTAATCTTGTAGGCCTTGGCGATGACCCTGCGGACTTCAGTCATATCACCTCTTTGACTCTGCGCCAGCGAGTGGAGGGCTGCCTTTGCTTTTCCTTCCAGGTGTTTGGTCAGCACTAAGGCCCTCTCGGCCTCAGTGGTGTTGAAATTGTCGAAGAGCGCCTCGACCTCTTCTAGCCATGCTTCTGGCTCTTCCTCAGTCCACTTGGGGACTAGAGAGTTAAGGCTTGAGAGCGGAACATTTGGTGCAGCAGTTATGGGGTTGGAGGCTTGTTGGAGCACTATAGCTTCAGCACTTTCCTTCCTCACTCTCTCCAGCTCGAGCTCCTTGTCTTTGAGGGCTAATTCTCTTGCTGTCTTGGCCTCTTCATACCTCCTGTGATTTTTCTTTCTTCTTGTTCCACCTGGAGTATTTCATCCAGCTGTTCTTTCATCCACTGGGTGAGTTCCTGTCCGTGAACCCTGCGTCCTGGCCCATGTTCATGAGGGCTTGGCACTGATCTAAAGGCATGGTTATAGTTTATGAGGGGACTAGGGAAGTGGTCCGATGGGAAGTGTCCCGTAATGTGGTAGCACTTCAGTGTGGTGGCACCCTTTCAAAAAGGTGGCACTGTGGTTAAGTGTGCCATGCGAAGGTCACACTGATGGAGTGATCATGAAGGACGTTCCTTAGGGGCAGATATGCTGGTAGGTACGGAAGTGATCCTGAAGGTATAATATTCATATGGGCGGAAACACTTAGGAAATGGGAGTGATCCTGAAGACGCTACGATCCTATGGGCGGATACACTGTTGTGGGCACTCTGTATCTCAGGTACAGGTGCAGTAGCGTATAAGTGATTACTTTGATTTGTTGGCACTGAGGTGCCGGTGTGCTGTGGGGAGCAACACTTAGAAGGTCAGTGCAGTCAAATGGCACTGAAAGAAATGGCACTCTGCTTGAAGTAGAAGGTAAGTAAGGACTAAGAAGGAAAAGAGAAGGAGTAAGTGCTTCAGTAGATTAATTGGTTGGCCTGAGATTAGTGGCACTATGGAAACTGAAACCCTTTCGCGTTCACTTGTGGGTGGTTAGTCCGAAGAACTAGTGGTTGCTCCTGACATGAGGAAAGGGGAGGTTATGAGGTTTTGCATGCAATATGCGATTTGGTGCTTGCGGCGTACGCAAGTCTTGGATAATGGATACCAACTTGTGCACGGCAATTGATAAATGTTATTAAATGGTAGTACGTACGCTCTATGAAACGCACAAAGAATTCACTCCGTGACTGAGGCAATTAACGGAAAAGAAAAAGAGATGGGAGATAATTCAGTGAACACTGGCGCGTATATAAATTCGCTCACTATGTGTGAATGAGTAAAGAAAATAATGAAATGGGATATTAAAAGATCAACGGTTGGACTAAAATTAAATGAAAATCCTTATTGTACTTGGCTTTATAAATTTGTTGGGTTATTTTCAATACTCATTGATTATATAATTGTTAGTATCCCTTTGTTATGGTGAAAAGAAAACCTCTCTCTCTCTCTCTCTCTCTCTCTCTCTCTCTCTCTCTCTCTCTCTCTCTCTCTCTCTCTCAGAGCTTATGGTAATGGAACGTATTCGTTCACATAAAATTTGAAATGTGAAATGTGAAAGTTCTTTTCAGTATCGTCACTTCTTTTTCTTCCGGAATATTTGGATCCAGTGAGGACTCGACTTTTGCGTCCTTTTAACAGCGTGGACGTTATCTGGTTTTACTGCCTTCTGCTGTTTGCGCTGTCTGTCTTATTGGAATGGAGATTCGACCTGACTTATAGGGGCTGTTTGCAATAGGCACTACATGTTTTGTGTTGCATCGATGGCCAGAACTTTGCTGGAACGTTCGCTCCTGGCTCATTCCTAAAGGGAAAAATATTGTTTTCGATTCTCTTAAATACTGGCTCTTGACAGTGCTATCACCCTTCTTGCATGGGACATGTCATACGTAAATATACACGAGAGAGAGAGAGAGAGAGAGAGAGAGAGAGAGAGAGAGAGAGAGAGAGAGAGAGAGAGAGAGAGAGAGAGAGAGGTCTCGGTATACAGCCAACAACGTAATTAACATAAAAAAATTATGCAAATAAAAATTTGACACCTACTTATATTTTGAGAAGAAAAATAGAGATTGTCGATTCCCTTCACCTAGGAGACGAAAATGCTTGAGGTATTTTTAGAACCATTCGTAGGTAATTCATAGCTTTATATATATATATATATATATATATATATATATATATATATATATATATATATATATATGTATATATATATATATATATAAGTATGTATTTATATATATACATATACATAATATGTATTTATATATATACATATACAGTTTATATATATATATATATATAATATATATACATATGTATATATATATATATATATATATATATATATACATATGTATATATATATATATATATATATATATATATATATATATATATATATATATATATATATATATATATATATATATATATATATCATCTATTAATAACAAAAGATCTTTAAATTCAGTTTCCAGTACTACAGACAAATTGCTCCAGCTTCTTATGATTTACTAAATTCTTGGCAAATAGCACAAAAAGGGGGGAGATGAAGGAAAGTTTCTCTGAGGTTAATGTCACAGAGGTAATGACGATAAAGATTATTACACCCGGAGGCAAATCAGCCGATTATTCTAACTTGGATGTCAACGAGAGAGAGAGAGAGAGAGAGAGAGAGAGAGAGAGAGTGTTTCTGTATGGATGAAATGGTGTTTCGCTATTTACCATAATTATGAGATCTAATTTGCACAATCTTCAAGTTATCGAATTATAGAGATTATATATTCATAATTATTTGTACGTCTAATTTTAAATAAACTTTTTTGTAGTTTAATTTCAAAGAGTAAATATAATGCAGTAATGATTCTACATTGATGTGTTTAATGGAGTATTCAGCAGTAATATCTGCCAATCCCCACGCATACCTATACAACTTTGTTATTTTTATTTGAAGAGGGAAAAAAGATATAAAAAACACACTAGAATTTTTCTAGGGCTCTACACTCGGCGCACGGCAAGTGAGCCCCGTATTTTACTCGAAAAGAATTGTAGGTAACAGACCAAACAATTCTCTCCCAATAAAATGTTCGCCCTTCAGTTCTGCCAAAAGTTTTGGACCTTTGTGCAGTTTTTTTTTTTGTCTAGTGAAAATGGATTCTCTCTTTTTCAGTAAGTATTGCAGTCTTTTACTTTTATTCTACTATTTCCGAAAATGTATTTATTAGTCAAATGAATTTTGTATTTTTCTGTTATTCCATTTGAAACTTTATGTATAAGACGCCACGATTATGGCATACCCACCTCTCTTTGATCGAGTTTATTCTGTGGCTTTGCAAAGGTCATTTTAATGCAAGGTTGCTGATTCTGGTGCCATTAAGAAAGGACAATAAAATTAAAAGAAACTAGCAATTACATCGTACAGTTAATACATCAGGCACAATGGGTGCAAATATATATATGTGTAATAATCAATCATGAAGCTACAAATGTCGCTTAATATCAAATCCACGCTACCTCGGGAATATCCCCGATGGGGAATTATCACCGAGGTAGCGTGGATTTGATATTAAGCGACATTTGTAGCTTCATGATTGTATATAAATCACGGTGTGATAAAAAAATGTCATATATATGTGTGTGTGTGCCTGCATATTAAAGAACTCATGCTATGCGTCAGTGAATAGTCCCCTACAGTTTTTGGACTTTACGTAACATTTAAACGTGAATCTCTAAAACGACGTTTTGGAAATTCTATTCCTACTGATTTTTAAGCTGCTGTGGAGTCGGTTATTCTTGCTGAATTTTAACGTGCTGCTAAATCCTCTTCTAAAAGGGAATAAATCTCAAAAATGATTTTAACCTCGTTGAGGGGAAGTCATTCAGCAGGTTTAGTGTACTAACAGGTTTGTGCTTCGCACATGTCGCAAATATATATAACTAGTGTACCCATGCAGTAAAAGTTGATTTGTAATATAATCCCGACTCAGTGGCCATTGCATGTCTTCTTAGGCTCGGAAGATGAACACAGTGATTCTCTCTCTCACATATATATATATATATATATATATATATATATATATATATATATATATATATATATATATATATATATATATATATATATATATATATATATATATATATGTATGTATGTATGTATTAGATAAAGTTCACAATGAAATCCCTGCTACAGAGCATAGCATATTAAAATATATATGCATAGAGCTTATAGCTTTCGTCCATCTGCTGTGGACTTGATCACTAAAATGGAGTATAAAATGCAACTCAAGAATCAAAATAAATCAGGAAACCATATATACAAACAAACATTACAGAAAATAAAAGTGTTTAATCAGTTTGTTGTGCCCGTGTCAGTTCTAAAATTCTTCGAGTCCTTGGTGGAAGAAACCTGGTGTCTTCCGCTAGAGAGCCAACAAGGTGATTTTGTTCTAAATTATGACTGGTTTTGGGAAGAATTCAAGTGACTAGATATATTTCTAAAATTGCGAATACCAGCACATTTACAAATTTCTTCACTTATAATGTTATTTTCAGCAATGCACAAGTTTCCATCAGAGGTATTATTTAACGAAATGAGGGCGCCTTCAATACATCTTTCGGTGGATGCGTCCAAGCATTTATACACTAACTGACCATTTTTAAAATTTATTCTATGATCCCTTTCCCAGGCGTGTCTAGCTATAGAGGTATAATTATTCCTCAATTTACCTGCTGAAATATGTTCATTTTTTTTCGTTCACCAAACGAACAACCACTTTTCATCGATATAGCAAGAATCACAATCCAAGCAATCAACAGCATAAACACAAATATCTTTCGACAATTTTACATAGTTGTGTTTTATGATTTTTCTCCCAACTGTGTTAGGGTACTGGAATACAGTATTGCACCCGTGTTCTCCAGTATTTAATTTTTGCGAAATATCTTCAAGCTCTTCCTTGTTGAAAGGGAGTGGAAGTGCTTTCTGAAATGACGGCTGTTCAGGTCTCTCCCTTCGGTGATAATACATCCTCCTCCTACCTCTACAGAGACAATATCTATCAAATATTTGGGGTAACAATTTACGAAAACTTGAAACTAGAAAGTTTAACTCTTTATCTAAAGAAAAAACACGTATCACACACGCGATATGCTAAAAAAAATAGATTACTGAGTACGTAAATGTTCACTTTAACATTATGAGAGTAAAAATGAAGGTAATAATTAGAATGTGTGTTCTTTCTGTAAACAGAATATTTAAAGGATTGATTAATTTCGTCTCTATGTACTACAAGATCTATAAAAGGTAATTTAGGATCCACTTCTTTTTCAACAGTTGAACTGAATGGAAGGAACATGACTATTCAAGAGCAACAAAATTATGTTGAAACATTCTTCATCAGATGTGTATACAATGCAAATATCGTCCACATATCGTACCCATACAAACGGTCTAAGATCATCAGGTAATTTTTCCAGATATAATCTCTCAAAAAACTCCATACATAAATTAGCTACAATTGGAGAAAGGGACGAGCCCATGGAAACTCCGGCCTTTTATTGGAAAAAAAGTGACCTTCAGATTCAAATATAGTAGCTTCAACTGACACTTTAATAAGATCACAAACTTTACCAATAGGTAGTGGAGGTTCAAAAACACCTTCTTCAGCATTGGGCATTGTTGAAAATAGTATTATAAGTGACGAAATTTGTAAATGTGCTGGTATTCGTATCTTTAGAAATATATATACGCAGTCAGTTGAATTCTCCCCTAAATCAAATCATAATTTAGAACAAAATCACCTCGTTGGCTCTTTAGCGGAAGATTCGAGGTTTCTTCCGCTAAGAAGGTCTCGAAGAATTTTAGAATTGACAAGGGACCAACAACCTGATTAAGCAGTTTTACTTTTTGTAATGTTTATTTGTATATATGGTTTACTGTTTTACTTTGTTTCTTGAGTTGTATATTATACTCCAATTTAGTGATCAAGTCCACAGCAGATGGACGAAAGCTATAAGCTCTGTGCATATATATTTTTTAATATACTATGTCCTGTAACAGGGATTTCATTGTGGACTTTACTTAACATTTATGTTAAGTACGACGTAGTACTTTTATATTCCATGCACACACACACACACACACACACACACACACACACACACACACACACACACACACACACACACACACATATATATATATATACAGTATATAATGTATATATGTGTATGTATAATTTTACCGTATTACCTATTTTAATTCCACACGGTCGTCCAGGTTAGACAAGTTTTGCAGAGTTACTAATTAGTTTTAATAGCTTGGTTGTCAGGATAAGCCACTACAATTAGTTATTTCGTCAATTCGTTAATTCGTGAATTTTCTATTACACAAGGCCTTTAAAATTTCTCTCTCTTAACGTGAAATCGCTTTAACAAAAAGATATACAAATAAAGATTGTCATTTGCTATAAATGCAATAATTTAAATGTTGCCCTG
>NC_089770.1:35401777-35421777 GCF_040412425.1 Macrobrachium rosenbergii | reverse complement strand
TGAGTGACAACGCTTCCCTGATGCCCTACGGCAAAAACCTGGCTCTACAAACCTTGCGTCTTGTCCACAGACCCAAGTTAATGTGATCGTGAGTTGTCTGTCAGCCCCTTAAACTACATCCTACCAGTGCTTATATAAATGTTCTTCCATTTCCTGTAACCATATTCCTGTTCGTCTCCCTCAGAGATTCCTGTGATTTTGATTGTGGTGGCATTGTGACCAGTAGTGACACATTTTAGTTGCATTTGCGTACTTGTGTTTAATTGTAATTATTACGTAAGACAGTGCCCTGATATTTTACCTATGTGATGTCGCTGTCATTTTACTCGATGTGTTCAGCTTCCCTGCTCTTGCAGATCCGTGATATCGAGTCCCTGTTGTGTGGTATCAGCTGTAGATCAACGGTGCCACCTTCCTGCATATCCAGGTGCCATATCTGGCTAAGATATCCGGACTATCAACAGTGCAATGTTCTCGCTCTTTGTACCCCATACTGTGTATCCTTCAGATCTTCCCTGATATCTATTGCTTGTTAGCCTACAAAAGCCCTAGTGCGTAAGATTTGTGGTTGTGGCACCTTGTGATTCTTTTGTGTAACCTAATTCTTGACAGTGCCACAGAGCTCCATTGGTAGCTCCTATACATATTTTATGCTCTGATTGAACTAGTGAATTATGCTATTTAGTGGAAACCTTAAGTTTACCTCAGCCCTCTCATTTATTGGTAATTTGAGTATTTTTCACTTTAACTTTTCTGTTCACTGGAGTGCAGCCACCCTCAGTCAGGTGTAGTTGTCAGAAATCCTAGTTATAGCCATTCAAACATTTGGAGGCACAAACGTGATATATATATATATATATATATATATATATATATATATATATATATATATATATATATATATATATATATTAACTTATCACTTACACTGTTGTTCTATGCATTAATACAATTACTGACATGACCTCATTAAAATTGGATGGTATCTAGCAGAGATTTTTATTTAGGAATCGTTACAAGCTTTCTAGGACTTGACAGTGCGGCCTGTTAGTCCTAAAAGTTTGTGTAACTTTTCCTGAATAAATGTCTCTGCTGATACCATCCAGTTTTATGAGGTTCCCTTATTAGATATATATATATATATATATATATATATATATATATATATATATATATATATATATATATATATACATGTGTGTGTGTGTGTGTGTGTGTGTGTGTGTTGTGTGTGTGTGTGTGTGTGTGTGTGTGTGTGTGTGTGTGTGAGTGTGTCCAAAGTTACAGCCACTAAGGAAATTTGAATCACAAGAGATGCTAAGTACTATTGTCTTGAAGTCCTAAGGGAATACAAAAGGCTTGGAGGTCACAGAACGGTCAAGGGATTAACATTGAAATCTACTTATTGGTAATCCTCTTTATTCTGTCTTTCGATGTTAATCTGTTGACCGTTCTGTGTCCTCCCGGCCTTGTTGTATTCCCTGAGGACTTATACCTACACCTATATAGGCCCTTGTCTATATATCTTTAGTTGCTGTGGCCATGTGTTGACAATAAGATGAGAGTACTTAGCATCTCTGGTGTTTCAATTTTCCCTTGTGGCTGCAACTTTGTTCATAGAATCATCACGATTTTTATTTTTCATGATTTAAAATCAAACACACACACACACACACACACACACACACATATATATATATATATATATATATATATAATGTTTGATTTTAAATCACAAAAAATTAAAAAGTGATTACAGTATATAAACAAAGTTGCAGCCACGAAGGAAAATTGAAACACCGGAGATGCTAAGTACTGTCATCTTATTACCAAGACATGGTCACAGCAATGGAATTGTTGGAAGGTACTGTGTGTTGAGGGATCGAGACCCACAGGTACCGATCCATTTATCACTTGAAAAATTCCCCTGCGGTGATAATTCCCCATCGTGGATAGTCCAAGTAGCGTGGATTGGACATTAAACGACAGTTTTAGCTTCATGAACATATATATATATATATATATATATATATATATATATATATATATATATATATATATATATATATATATATATGTTATAGTATATACCCTCATAGGCTTTCGTTTCCCAAACAAATTTTTTTGTTCAAAATAGAGATTCTGGGTGGAAAGGGTATTCTTTTATCAACCTTACTGAGTGACTCAAAAGGTTCATTATTTATAAATTATTGGCTTCCTGTACTATTTTCATCCTTTTTCTTATTATTATTATTATTATTATTATTATTATTATTATTATTATTATTATTATTATTATTATTATTTAGAGTAAAAATAAGTACATTACCCTATTTACTGCAACTATTTTGCACCATTATAATTGATACCCTTTTTTATTAGATTCCTTAGACTGAGGTTATGACCAATTAACATTTCATGTGAATTCTAGTTACTCTTAAAGTCAAATGTTTGTTATTTAATGTTAAAGATACATATCGCTTCCCTCCTCAAGAAAACAAACTCGGCCACGATGGACCTCCATCATTCTTTGCATGTTTCTGACCCGTGTTTGATTCATGGGTCGACATAATTATGAAGAAATATTAGCTGACGGTTGCGATGGATGACTGCGGGTTGTGATGGATGCGCATGGATGATGAATCATCTTCGAAAGCTGATACAAAGTCCTGGATTTCGCTTCATGCATACAAAAATAAGCTTAGGAACTCCAGTTCATGTTCGTTTGTTTCGTCTGGTGTTTGTGTTTTTAAGGTAGCGATTATTTTCAATTTCTTAAACAAATAAGCCCGAAAATACTGACGGAGATCTTTCTGTCTTTACTGACGATAATAATAAAGATTTTGTTTTTTTATACTGAAGGAGCCGGTGCATTTCAATGCACTGGTGAAATTTGGCAGTAGCCAGTAAATATTTCGATGTGGATGTGTTTCCTCCAAGAAATTATTTTCAGAGCTCCATGAAACAAAAAACAAAAAAAAATGTCGGAAGGATATGAAATAATTTTGAACTAACGTGTTTCTTAAATGCTTTGAAGCATGATGACTGAAGAAACGCACAAAATTCAATATAAGAAATAAGCACAATATTCCAAAAGTATCAAGTAATCGGGAGGAAACGAGCGATTTAATAGATAGATATATATAAGAGACCCCAGCTGGTTATACAGCGCAGACAATATTGGTTCCCCCGTCATCCGACTACTGACTTTTACTTATATGAAATAAATCGTTGTTTTCTTTGAACGAAGAAGCATCTAGCCTGAATCTGTTACAGCGAGCCGTGGACTATTTTCCATAATACCAGCTGTTTAATATTTACCTGTTTTTTTAAGAGAATATTGTTCTTCACTTAATCTATGAATCTTTGAACGCTATCTTTCATTTAATTGCTGGTATAGTCTTTGTGATTGATGCTGTGAAATCTATATTTTGATATACGAATACAAATATTTATGAGAGTTAGTATAGAAGTAACGAGGTTCAATGCCGTCGAGTATATATGACGACAGCCTGTGTATTCATATCGTGTTTAATTAATCTTTTCAATCCTCTAATTTTTCATATTCTTTATTACAGCTCTTTAAGGATATAACCTCTTGTTCCCAGAACGTTAGACTTTATTCAGAATATGTCCTGTCATTAAAATAATTGTTTTATAGCCATATGGCTGGAATTTTCTTCTCGTTTGTAAGCATAACGCCCAAGAGCGCACATTTTCCAGATTAAAATCTTTGGAGCGTAATTTTTCGTTTTTCTTGAATTTAAAACCCGTTCAGATCACTGTAAATATGTGTTAGTAGAGATTTTCTTTTCTATAGACCGTCAGGATTTGGCTTCGTGATGCAAATGAGTTTAGGGAAGCAATATATAGTGTGAATCTAGAACGCCAGGTAAAATCTTTACTGAGACCTGTTATTCAGTTTAATGATATAAGTATTTATTTATGCCCTGATCTTTCTCTAATTGCTGTTTTTTTCACGTGTGGTCTTTGATGGTCAGTAAGATAGTACTTATTAAACATAAATTTCTACTACTGCTACTGCTGCTGCTACTAATAATAGTAGTAATAATGATAATAATAATAATCAAACACCAACCTGAGGGAGTGATAGAAAACGATCAGGCAAAGATCCTCTGGGACTATGGTATCAGAACAGATAGGGTGATACGTACCAATAGACCAGACTTAACGCTGATGAACCAAATCAAGAAGAAAGTATCACTCATTGATGTGGCAATACCATGGGACACCGGAGTAGCTGAGAAAGAAAGAGAAGAAATTAATAAGTATCAAGACCTGAAAATCGAAATAAGAAGGATATGGAACATGCCATTGGAAATTGTACCCATAATCATAGGAACACTAGGCACGATCCCAAGACCCCTGAAAAGGAGTCTGCAGGAATTAGATGCCGAAGTAGCTCCAGGACTCATGCAGAAGAGTGTGCTACTTGAAACAGCGCACATAGTGAGAAAAGTGATGGACTCCTAAGGAGGCAGGACGCAACCCGGAACCCCCCCACACTATAAAAACCACCCAGCCGAACAGG
This sequence comes from Macrobrachium rosenbergii, assembly GCF_040412425.1. Taxonomy (NCBI): domain Eukaryota; kingdom Metazoa; phylum Arthropoda; class Malacostraca; order Decapoda; family Palaemonidae; genus Macrobrachium; species Macrobrachium rosenbergii. Next base: position 35,417,225 of record NC_089770.1, on the reverse strand, counting down.
ATGACTGAGAGAGAGAAAAATAATAATAATAATAATGATAATAATGTTTCTCTACTATTATACATATGGTTTTACGATTTTGCTATATTTGTATCAACAGTGCTTTTGCTGTTGATCAGGCAAACGTTAAATTACACCGAATAGCCCACCAATTATCTTTGCAAAATGAATTATTTGGAAGGCCTACACGGTTTACAAGGTAATATGCATAATAGGCGCCTCTCATAATGAAATAAACATTCTCACATCACCGCTTCATGAATGAAATTCCACTCCAATGCAATTAACTTCGTCGGACAACAACTAAATACAGATCATTTGTGTTTTTGTACAATCACAAACCTTCGTATAGTATGGAAATGCACTTTCAATATTTCTCTCTGCAAACTGGCGTCATTTTTTTTTTTTTTTTTTTACCTCGCGTGTGTTCTAACTCGATGATGGCAGGTTAAAACCTTGAATCTGATTTCATTAATTGTTTGTTGCACCATACAGTTTATCTACGTCAGCCTTTGAATTAACAAATGATCAAACTTTTACGAGATATAACCATTCTTTTTAGTTTGAATGTACGGCCCTGATCAGTTTGGTAATTTTATGCCTTCTTTTAGTGAATGTAATATTTTATCTTAATAATATTTTCCTACGGGTAAGGAAAAAATGCTTTTAATGAAATCTTGCTGATATTGACCAATATGTGACCTCCTATATATGTATGTCATTAGAGACAAAGATTGATTGAGAGAGAGAGAGAGAGAGAGAGAGAGAGAGAGAGAGAGAGCTGTGACTGCAAAGTCCCTCAGTTTATTTCCTCGTCTTTGTGTCCTACAGAGAAGTAAGACTCGCCGCACACGATGAGGTTTTGGTGGCAAAAGAAAGATGGAAGAAGCTTTGATATAACGACAGATCGTATTTTGTTCGTAGTAAGAGATGAAGGAGAAGTCTTCGGATATTGCCAGTGCTTTTTCTTTCATTTAATTAAATATTACCCTGTTTATTATACACTGTGAGAACATGGACATCTACATAATTAGAATTCTGTTGACTTCTGACAAATCCCATCATTTTTGAAGTTAAAGTCTAAAAGGGCTAATTTGCATTCCATTATGTGGAAATTTTCTTTCCTGAAAATATTTTATAGTTATCTCAAAGAAAGATCATTTTATCTTATTTCTTTGCAGCTCTCTCCTTTCAGAGGGTCTGAGTGGTAACGACTATCTACAGTGAGCCTTGAGTAATGCACTGTAGATTGCACTATAGGCTCTTTGCAACAATTTTTAAATCCCGTGGTGCTTTGCTTTCTGCCTTTCGCTTTCCATCCTCTGCTTGCGGTCTCGTGTCTCTTTGCTTGCAACTTCTTTCATTACATTTGATTCCGTTTTCATTTCTTGTTATAAACCTTTGCCCTTGAGGCAAGATCAGTGGGAATCTAGAAATGGGAATCAGTGGCCTCGTTAAGATGAAAAATAACTATAAATTTCAGAACAACTTAGCCAATCATAAGGGTACAAAGAACTTCAAACTACTACAATGGAACATATATACACACACACACACACACACACACACATATATATATATATATATATATATATATATATATATATATATATATATATATATATATATATATATATATATATATATATATATATATATATATATATATATATATATATATATATATATATTTATATATATATATATATATATATATTGTTTGCAGTCTTTCTGTATATCCCATTAGTTTCTGTTGCTTCTTTCGAATGAACACCATAACCTTTGGAAGCTTGAATTTCTAGTCAGTGGCCCTGTAGGCTTTTTTTCCATATGAATACGGTTCATCTTCTGAGTAATAAATAATAATAATAATAATAATAATAATAATAATAATAATAATAATAATAGCTTTCCAAAATTAGTCTTTTACCTCCACCTTTCACCGAAATGCTTTGATAAGATGCCGTGTTTCCAAACCTTTGCATGTAGCGCCTAGTTCAACAGAAGCATTCAGGAAAGTCTCATTTCTGCTTCCTTCTATATTTTGCATAAAAATGATTCAAATCCTGAAATTTCCTTGTGGGTGTGTGTCTGCGGTTGACGGAGGGGGAAGGGGCGGGTTTCTAGGATTCTTGGTGTGACTGTCTCCATGGCATGTAGTCAAATCCTAGCTTTATCCTTTGCATTTTTATCAACGCATTGAATATCATTTCATGATAAATATCTGCTGTGAAGTTGAATATACAGAATCTCCATGAAGTATTTCTCAAAAGTGTTATATAGCTGAACCCTCAAGGTTTTCACATTCAATATCCATATGTCAAAATATCGCAGGCCATTTTCCCTATACAAACACGGAGTATAAATAAAAAAAATAAATAACTGAAATGGCGGTGGCATCAAAGTTGAAAATAGATTAAAACTGAAAAGGAGATTTGGCCAGTTGTGGAGATGCGTGAAAAAATAAACTGGGAGGTTTTTCAATGCAGGTATTAAAGGAGCTCTATCTGACCTGTCTGCATTCAAATGCGATCTTTTGATGTCAACCTCACGACAAATAGAAAGAGAGGAAGCAGCAGGATTTTGTGCTTCAAAAAATGTTCGAGCAGCATCAGAGCTCAGTGTCTTTGGTTGGGAGGTTCTTTTCCTAAGTGGGGACCATATGCAAAGAATGATATGGATATATATATATATATATATATATATATATATATATATATATATATATATATATATATATGTATATATGTATATGTATGTATATATGTATATGTATGTATATATATATATATATATATATATATATATATATATATATATATATATATTAATTCAGATACAGAGCTGAAGGAGACAGGCTCTCTGCCACTCCTTGTTTTTCACCCTAAACCGAACAGTAGGGTCTGAGCACCCATACCTTGTGCACACCCTAAGCCTTTCCTTAACGTCACTCTAAATATGTCCTTATGACCTACTGGCCGAAAGATCTTTCTTCCAGATAACGCCTTAGTTCTTGGAGATACATGAAATGCTCGAAGCAGGATTAAACAGGAATTGCCATCCACAGTCAAGACACTTGAATTGCTTGTGGCTATGAACACCGGCAGTAAACCAAGGTCGTAAAGCTCGACTCTGGGTCAACGACTGGAGAGAAGCTACCTGGACACAACACCAGTAACAGGGTAGCAGTGTGTCCCTCGAGCATACCTCACCTCTTTTATCCGGCAGAGTCCTAATCATCCAAGAGCCCATCTGAGTGTTCCTTGAAGAAGTCCCACTGATAGAGACTCCACATTGATGCTGTATCACGAAATTTCTACTCAGGAATTAAGGAACTGTTTGGTTAGAATTTTTGGTCCATCTCTTTGTTCTTATTCTCATTCCGTTCCGTTCCTTCACTTGCCTTGTGCTAAGACCATTGAATTATTGTTGGTATATTAGTGTTAATTAGTAATTTGCCTGATCATAACGCAACGTCACTCTTCTCAAGGCTTCTCAAACCTTTGTAAAGATTTAGATTGTGCTTTGGGCTTTTAGTGATCTTGTGGTTTCTCCACGTTTGTAGAAGAGTTATGTGCATCGCCGTTGAGCATCTGCTTCCACTGTACCCACGCCCATCAACCAAGCCTTGAAGCTGATTTTGTTGTTATCTCACTATTTTCTGTGTGGCTTTGTAGTGATTTAATTTTTGTATCATTTAGCGTGTATGGCTCTTTGTAATTGATTCTACTGATTCATATAAGTACATGTAATTAATTTAGACCTAGAATTTCTCTCCTGAGTCCTTCCTGCAATTGAACTCTCTTTAATGTATTTATTTTTTGTTATGTATGTGTTGGTCTCCAGTTAGATGCAGCAAAGCCAAGGTAAGAGTAAAGATAACCAACACTCATAACAATATGTACAGTTTAAAGATCATACAAAATCCTTCATCAGTTCAACTGCCCCAGAACATAAAACCGAAGAGTGTTAGTACTGACAAGTGCTAAAAAGTAATACTATGGCTCTCATTTACAATGTTTTTACTCACACAAATGTTATTAGCCATTCATTCCATGAATTGTTCATGTGAGTATTACTCAGTAATAATTATATATATATATATATATATACATATATATATATATATATATTATATATATATATATATATATATATATATATATATATATATATATATATATATATATATATATATATATATATATATATATATATATATATATATATATATATATGTGTGTGTGTGTGTGTGTGTGTGTGTTTATGTGTGTGTGTGCGTGCGTGTATGTGTGTTAGTGTATACGCGCACACATATATATTCAGTATATATATTTATATGTGTGTGGGTGTGTTAGTGTATACACACGTATATATATATATATATATATATATATATATATATATATATATATATATATATATATATATATACTGAAATCAACGTCTTTATGCTTAACCAACTTTTTCAGTTACTTTTTATATTTCCTTAGTTGTGTTTTTTCCACAAGACAAAGTAGCTGGGTCAGTTTGAAATCGTTACACTCACCACACTTATCACCATCACACTTCTCACTGTCATATTTATCACAATCACACTTCTTATTACTATCGTACTTTTCACTATCACTGCAATTACTATCATACTTATCTATCACACTTATCACTGTCACATTTATCACTATCAATCTTATCGCTATCACACTTTACCATTATCATACTTATCACTATCACACTTATTACTATTATACTTATCACTGTCACACTGATCACTATTTTATAATTATCATTGTCACACTTATCACCATCATAATTTACTTATCACTGTCACACTTATCACTATCATACTTATCACTGTCACACTTATCACTATCATACTTATCACTGTTACACTTATCACTATCATACTTATCTCCGTCACACTATATCACTTCATACTTATCACTGTCACTCTTATCACTATTATACTTATCACTGTCACACTTATCAATGTTATACTTATCATTATCACACTTATCAACTTATACTTATTGCTACCACACTTATCACTGTCATTTATCACTAAAAAATACTTACCATTGTCATCCTTATCACTGTCACATGTACCACTATCATACTTACTCCTAACACACTAACACTATCATGCTTAACACTATCACATTTATCACCATCACATTTATCACTATCACACTTATCACTATCATATTTACCACCCTCACACTTAACACCTTCACACATATCACTATCACAATTATCACTATCAATCTTATCACTATCACACTTATCACTATCATATTTATCACCATCACACCTAACACCTTCACACTTATCACTATCACAATTGTCACCATCAATCTTTAACTATCACACTTATCACTATCATATTTATCACCATCACACCTAACACCTTCACACTTATCGCTATTACACTCATGTCTATCATAATTATTACCATCATACTTTCACATTTAACCCATTGAATCTCAACTTTTGTATTTTTGAATTTCTGGAATTTTTTGCTAAATAATAATTATTTTTAAGAGTCAAGAAAACATATGAAGTGAAAAAGAAAAATCTATTTCTAAGGGTAAGCTTACAGTAGCTGTCCTCAAATGAGGACGCTGGGACAAAGGGGGTATAAAATCATGTTTTTCAAGCTGTCCTCAAATGAGGACACTGGGACAATAGGTTTTATGTTTATATTTGTTAAGTAAAGTATTATCTTTTCAGATAAAGATAAACAGTTCCATATTGTCATTCTTGCTTAAATGTTATGAATTCCCACCTAAGTTCTAGCTGAAAAAAAATTAATTTCATAAACTACATGTACTTCTTCTGTTATTGTTCTACCTGACAATCTTATTTTCTTTATGATAAGAGCTGAAACATTCAATACAAAGAGTCACATTGCATTTAGAGCAAAAGGTTCTTGGTTTTGCTGTACATGGTTTGTTCATACACCTCTGCTGATTGTTGCGCTTTTCAATAAAATGATCTTTTACCATCATAACGAACATCAGCAAAATTTGTGCGTGAGTGTAAGGTACCACAGGGTCTTCCTACTGAGCCTTCCATGCAAGCCAACTTCAGATAAGCTACAGAAATTGCCTTTTGAAATCTAGTAGACTCAGATGTGTGAAACCATGCCCTTGGTGCAGCAATTTATAAATGATCCATGAGTTCACAACTGCCATATCTATCATTCTAATGAATAAAGGCCAATACCATTTTTTTCCTCGAATAGAAACAGAATATTTCCCTAATAACCAATCATGATGATCTACACCATCCATACATTTATTATAGTTGAAAATTGCATTTGGTTGAGGAACGCTTCCTTTTGACTTTGATGTCTTAATCCAACGTTGGACCTTTGCAAGGGGTTCTACAGTGTCGTAATTAGCACCAACAGTGACACATTTGTTATCTACCATTTTACCATCAGTACTTCTTCATTGGTGTCAAACCTGTAGTCATATGAGCCTCTTGTTTCTTTTTTCATATCATTTGTTGATTTCAATATACAGTTCTTCAAACGATTTTCTCTGAGTGTTCCCGACGCTTGAAAACCAATATTTCGTAGGTGAACTAATAATTCATAACCAGTAAAATAATTATCAAAAAAACAGTATGAGATTCTGATCTACAGCTTCAAGCATCTTCAAGACAACTTTTGAACCCAATGCTATTTCATCATTCTTCTCTAGTTGAGGATTCTTACCACAGTAAAGATCAAAATTATAACAGTAGCCTGAGGTCCCACAAAGCGCCCAAAGTTTATATCCAAAACCTAATAGGTTTCACCTGGATAAACTGCTTCAGGGAGTTATGCCCATAATATTTTACCATCATTTCATCAACACTAATGCATTCCTCAAATACTCCATGTTGAATAAATGATTTCTGAAGCTTCGAAATCAGGCTCTTACTTTGAATCCTTTATCCCTTTGTTATTTTCTGCATCTGCATTATCACAGAAATGCACAACACTCTTCAAACCTTGAAATGTATTCGAGACATTGCTTTTTTTTACAGTAGAGACACCCAAGTCTTCATCTTTTGACCAATAATGCCTCTCGATGGTAATTTGTGGTAACTTGACAAAAGAAGAATTCCTATCAGAGATTTCAATTCAGCTACACTGAACACAAAATCCAGTTTGTTTCTGCTGGCCGTGGCATAACGAACAGTTTCCTTCACAATGTGGTCATAAATATATGGGGACATTATTGTTTCAAATAATTCCAGAGGTGTTAGGTGATCCAAATTTTTTTATGTAAAACCAAGAGGTGAAAGGCCAGAGCCTTGAGGAAAAAAAAAAGTTATTGAGAGAATAGGTAAATCAATTTCGTGTAGCAGCAAACTTTTGAAAAATAAACTGGAACAGATTCTGACATTTCAAACTTAGGAATCGCCCCATGTCTATCCCCTCGAGCTCAGGAGAGCAGAAGACTGACAGGACGCGTAACTCGGGAGATGAAATTGAATTGTAAAACTCGCCAGGGCTTAGGATGACTAGTGGGAATTTACCTCGTAGTCCGGGAGCTGCAATTGAAGTGTAAACTTCTCAAGTGGCACTTGGACCGTGGACACAAAATACCAGACCAGCGGTGATCGTTCGTCATCCACTTTAAGGCGTTTTGGTGGAATGACAAAGAAATCGTTGCAGCTTTATGTCCTTAAATATTAAAACAATTTGGTTTGTCTCAACAGACGTATGAAGCCACAGTTCGAACAAGAGCTAGTAATAGCAGGCCGAAATAGTATCCTTATTTTTTTCATTAAATCAAAGGATATTTCGGACGGGTTTCAGACCTCATAGTGTAGACAAGGACAGTTACGTTAAATGACCACATGAGTCTCTCTCTCTCTCTCTCTCTCTCTCTCTCTCTCTCTCTCTCTCTCTCTATAAATTGAAAGAAAAGTAAAATAAACGAGCGCACAAACAATATGTCAGTATAGATGAAAGATAAAAAGACAGACCTGATGTCTCGATATGTCGTTAAAGTAACCTTATTTTTTTTTAGAATCAGGAGCTCTTATGCCTCTTCTTGAATCTTGTAATCGTTAAAACTTTAAATGAAAATTATCTTTTTCATGAAAATATTTCTGGTCTTTCTTGCTGTTGCCTATTTTTTCCTTACTTTGACAAATATTCTCTCCCATCTTGACCTTTTATAATTTACGAATGCTTTAAAGTCTTCCTCTTTCACTAGTCTCTGCAGTTCCTCTTCAAGAACCTTAATCCCCAGAATGTCGGTCTGTAAACACAGTCTTGCCACATGACATTCATGTCACATTGTTTTCACTCTGCCTTTCCTCTGAGCCTTAGGAACTGTACCCTACTCATAACGATATTGGACAGCCAAGTAGAATTACACACTTTTCTTACACCATCAGTCAAATCACTCGTCTATCTACGTTCAATAAATAACATTTGCTTCGTTTCCCTCATAAAAGAATTTACTTGCCAGTAAATTCTAACCTTTCATATTTAAACGATTTTCCTTTTACTACAGGATTTCAAGAAATAGTTTCACAAGCAACGCTTTTTCTAAACTATTATAAATTCTTTTAGCATATTTATTTATTAACTTTGTCATCAAAATCGGGTAATACGCCATCCCTTAACTCGCAAGAGATCTAGGCTCCTTTTACTTTCAGGGCGTATTCTTTATCAGTTGTCCTCTCTCACAAAGCAACCATTCAACTCTTCACTCATTCCTTTGGAACTTTCCCATACTCGACATACACTTGTTGCATGCAGCAGGCAGATAATCAATTATGCTTTTAACAGCAGCAGTTCATTCTTAATCCCCTTAAATCCTGGTCGGTTTCACTTTGTCAATCTCTTAACCCCTTCAAAAACGTCCTCCACACTCACTTTGAGAACGCTTTTTAGTATTTTCGTTGTTTCTGCTTTTGAGAATTTTTACATAAATTGAATTTCATGACTAATTAACTTTTCCATATATATATTCCATATATATGTGTGTGTGTGTGTGTGTGTGTATAATATATATATATATATATATATATATATATATATATATATATATATATATATATATATATATATATTATATATATATATGTGTGTGTGTATGTATGTATGTATGTATGTATGTATGTATGTATGTATGTATGTATGTATATGGTAGCTCTTCCACGTAAAACGAGAAATGTCCTGGTGACGAATAGAGAGAAGGTTGTGGATGAATTAGGGTCCTCAGATGAAAGATGAAGCCAATCAATTCAGGAAGGGAAGTAATGAAATTGGGAAGTATTTTTGGGCGACGAGGCAGATCAAATATTTCACCTACGACGATGTTCTGAGTCGATGTCAACCTCTGGATAAAGATGGCAATATATTCTGGATCCATCTGAGGAATGGAGCTAAAATCCATTTTTCGGGGAATCAATCATAATTAATCACGTCTAGTAAAAAAACTGTAAATATAACACGATGAAAATAATTCATTAAAAATCGTTTAGTTGAGGATATCTCTAATTATAGTATAAGTTTGACAAAACTAGAACGTGCTGTAAAAAACAGAAACCCAGATATTTTAGATATTTATAGTTGCCATCTGAAAGAATAAACGATATGTATATGGTAAGTACTTATTGCCTTTGAGAGAAAAAAATCTAATTTTCAGTCAATACAAAAAAAATAATGGTTTAGTTACGTCAGCAAAATATAGAAAAATAATGTCCTGACTGAAAAACCAGATTCAGTCCGCTGAGGCTAAAGAAGAACATTCGGGATCCATTTCTAGCAAAAGAAATTGACGGATTCATGATACATACAAAGGCCGAAAAGGTAAAATGACGGAATAATTCTACCCAGAAACCAAGTCTTAACCTTAAAAGGTAATTTATGAAACGGTGGGAAAGACAGTGATAAAAAGGTAAATGAAATAGCGCAAAAGGGTTTTCCTTCTTCTAATTAGCTGAGGAAATATGGTATAGAATCCAGGATGTCGTTTGAAATCGGAGGTGCGGCCCAGATATTTACCTATTTACATATTGTTACGTATCTCTGCGTCTTTCTGTTTTTAATGTAGGCATGAGATTTCGGTTAACTTTATACACCTAACTACCGGACGATTATTACAACAGGACCCAAGGTTTAAACTAATATAAGAGTGTTCAATATATTTTAATTATACCAAACATTTCATTAGGGGAAACACTGTATTGTAAGTTCATTTCTTGTTATACATATGTATATTCATCAATAACAAGCACATGTGTATATATATATATATATATATATATATATATATATATATATATATATATATATATATATATATATTGCTGAGAGTATCCCTCATATGCCATCTCTCAATTAATCAATAAGTCAAATGAAATAAGGAATATGACCTAATTCATTTATTTTAGTATGATTCACTGTAGGATAATTCAACTCTATAAACCTCTATCACCACTGCCTTTGAGGAGGAAACTGCTTTAATCTCCTTTTGTTCATGGGAGTACCGAAATTCCTTAAATTCCAGGTGCTGACCCTGTTGGAGCTAATCTTTGCCCCTAGGCAGGTCAGCTAGCAGATTGAACATGTGTGCTCCGCCATCTTGGAAGTTGAGCCATGAGTGCCCACATTGCTATGTGGTTAGAACGATCCCAGCACCATCTAGGATGAGTGGAAACATAATCCTTGGAAGTTATGAAAGGTCTATGCAGGACATGCTCGACCTTAGATTTGCTCGGAAGCTGCTCTAGGACAGATGTCCTGTCCCTTGCTCCATTAACATGCCTAACTCCAATACGTGGTTGACAATTACCAGAGTATCTTTTGCTCTGATATTAGTCCACTTGCCCTTCCTCTCGCTGGCCCCCATAAGACAAGGAACTTTATCTCCTGTTTAAGGTAAAGTGCTGGATTTAAGGTTTTTCATCAGTCACGTCCCTATTCGTCTCCAACTATTTTTCTGCTTTTCTTTTCATTGTGTGATAGACCTACAGTGAGACCTGTATTTTTTTTTTTATATTTGTGCTTTTTGATTTGCAAAACAATGACATGAAGTGTAACTTTATCATAAAAATATTCAAGTTATTGGAATCGAGTTCAGTCTAGGCATCTTCTATGCAATTCCTTGATTCCTTCATTACATTGCTATTTTTGGTTGAGTAACGATAAGTGTTTCAGTTACAGAATAGGAGCTAATCAGCTGTGGATCCGTGCATAACCTCATGTGTGTAGTGGCAACACTACACCATTTGCATCGCCCTTTGAAATGGGCATTCCATTGTGTTTCCTCAAGCAAATCCCCAGTCATTTCCTCTTTCATCTTGTATCATGGGACTGTGTTTGCCTGTTGCCAAAATTACACTACCATTCTTCTGATGTGTTTTTCTTCTGTGAAGATAATTAAGTTAAACCCAGAGAGTTTACCTAATCACTCCTCTCTTAAAAAAGTAGACCTTCAGCTGTGTTTTAATGTGTATGTTTTAGCTGACCTCAGGGCAAGTCCAGATTTTTGTGGTACCTAAGGTAAGTTGTGTAATATCCCTAGTATACCTCATTGATCTAACATGACTGAAGCTAAAAACCATATCAATATATATATATATATATATATATATATATATATATATATATATATATATATATATATATATATATATATATATATATATACAATCACAACAGGAGCCACTGCTCAAATCCACATCGACGGGGTAATGAGGAAAGCACAGAGCATTTTCATGATTTATTGTGCCGACGTTTCACAAACCATCTCGGTTGCATTTTCAAAGGCTGCAAATATTTGGGTACACCATATTACTCGTAATACTCTTAGATATTTCGACAAAATACATATTTACTACATTGACATCCTCAGTAAAAAAAAATATAGCAGAATAGTGAAATTTAAAAACAAATCAGAATACAAAGATATAAAAAAGAACGTAAACTTAAAAAACAAAAATGTAAAAAAGACGTAAATAATCTTGACACCCTGGTTTACATCAATATATTTAAAGTGAGACAAAATAAAATTAGTAAAAACCAGCAAAAAAAAAGAACGAAAAAATTGAGGTCAAAAATAAAATTAATACTGCCAAAAGAAGAAACATAAAGCGCAAAAAACACTACAGGTAAAACACCCACTGTGGAGCAGTATCAAGAAAACTAAACGAAGAACCTTCAGAGACCGAGAAACGAAAGACGAAGTGCAACGGGCCATTACGTAATGTACAATTGGATGGAGGAATTCTGCCCGAGTTTAACTGACGGAACTAGCTTTTTTATCATTATGGACTCCTAAGACGTGAAGTTCGTTTTCATTTTGTACGTGTCCTATGATTTGAAATCTTTGGCCTCTATGTGTGTTTTTACAGATCTTTGAGTGATTCGAATATTTGATTGTTCTGGATTGGACAGTCTAACCCTGTCCTAAAACTTACTCCTCTGTGAGTCAAGCGTACTTTTAGTAGCCTTTTTGTACATCCAATAGGTCCCTCGACTGCATCTAGGGCAAATATGTTTGTATACAACGTTGGATGTAAACATTGGACTCAGCTTGTCTTATTCCTAAGAACCCAGTCACCATTGGTTCTCTGTTCGTATACAAAGACAAGCTGAGTCCAATGTTTGCATCCAACGTTGTATACAAACATATGGTTGCTAGATGTATGATCGAGATGTGGAAAAAAGGCACTAAAAGCTCTCATGAAGGAGTGTTTAGGACAGGGGTTAGACTGTCCAATCCAGAACAATCAAATATTCTGGAATCACTCAAAGATCTGTAAACATCTGAAGATTTCAAAATCATACCAATTTAAAATGATTTCACGTCCTAGAGTCCATAATGATAAAAAAGCTTAGTTCCGTCGTTAAACTCTCGCAGAATTCTCCATCCAATTGTACATTACGTAATGGCCTGCTGCACTTTTGTCTCTCGTTTCTCGGTCTCTGAAGGTCTTCTGTTTAGTTTCTCTTTGATACTGCCCGCTGGGTAAGTGTTTTCATCCGTAGTGTTTTTGCGCTTTTATGTTTCTTTCTTTTGCTGTATTAATTTTTATTTTGACCTTAAATTTTTTTCGTTTTTTTTTTGCTGGTTTTACTAATTTTATTTGTCTCACTTTAAATATATTGATGTAACCAGTGATGTCAAGATTATTTTACGTCTTTTTAAATTTTTTTAAGTTTTTTAAGTTTTGGGTTTACGTTCTTTTTATATCTTTGTATTCTGATTGTTTTTTTAAATTTCACTATTCTGCTATATATATTTTACTTTACTGAGGATGTCAATGTGTAAATATGTATTTTAATTAAATATTCAAGTAATTACAATAATATGGTGTTCAAATATTGCAAGCCTTGAAAATGCAAACTGAATGTTGTTTAAACGTCGGCACAATAAATCAAGTGAAAATGCTCTGTGCTTTCCCTCGTTAATAAATTGTCGATATATATATATATATATATATATATATATATATTATATATATATATATATATATATATATATATATATATATATATATATATATATATATAATTATATATATATATATATATATAAAATTATATACATATATATATATATATATATATATATATATATATATATATATATATATATATAATTATATATATATATATATTTATAGGCAAAATTCATATATCTCACAATATTGTTAACTCAAACTCACCATTATATGTGGAGAATCTGTAAATCAAAAACAGGTCAATTAAAAAAAAAAAAAAAAAGAATGGTTACGACACAGGACGTGAATTAATTGCAAGGAAGGTCGGATGTTTCAGTCCAAAGAGAGACGAAAATGAAACGGAAATTGAGATACCAGACACAGAAATATGAATACGTTTTTGGGGAATGCTGTAATTGCGCAAATCCCCCTGAGACGTCAGTATTCCATATTTCGCTAATTTTCTACACTTAGTGTGACATATATTAATTAATTTCAATATATATATATATATATATATATATATATATATATATATATATATATATATATATATATATATATATATATATATATATATGTGTGTGTGTGTGTGTGTGTGTGTGTGTGCGTGCGTGTGTGTGTATATATATGTATATATATGTATATATATGTATATGTATATATATATATATATATATATATATATATATATATATATATATATATATATATATATATATATATAATTCAACACACGAAGGAAAGTGAAACAACAGAGTGGTGCTAGGCCTTTCAACTTACTGTCCTTTGCTTAGTAGACTGGTAGAAATATAAAAATAAGTCTGCAAAAGAGCTCGTATAAATGGCAGATGGGGATTATAAAGGAAAACAAGTATCTGGAATTCAACACAGTTGAAGAATTAGTAGACCTACCAAAGCATGGGTAAATATTTAAGAGGTTTACAAAAGATTAGGCCTAAAGCTCGGAAGCAGGGAAAAGTCAATTAAAAGATTATACAGGGAAAGAGACTAACCATGAAAAAATTACTGTGGAAAGAATAAGCTGATTACATTATGTTATAAAATTACAACTCAGTCATTCTCCTTATGGTAAACAATAAAAATATTTGCAAAATGAACATTTTTCACAAAAAAAAAAAAATATATATATATGATATATATAAAATATATATAATAACTAATTGTATAATTAAGTCATATATTTTATCTTTATATATCATACAAAACATTGTAAAATATACAGGGTATCATTAAATTAATACATTTTATCTTTAAGTCATTCTTGAAACATTTTACTAATACACAGGCTCAAATAATACATGCAAATTTAAAAAATTACATTGAAGAGAAATCTTGCGATCTGGCAATCACTGAACTTTCAGTCCCATTTATCCTGTGAGTTTTCACATTTAATGAAAGAATATTTTATTGGATGTTTGCCCAGTTTTGACAGAATACTTATGCTGTTTAATTCGTACTTCAATCTTACTGGATTGGCCAATGTAAAAAGAAGGCCAGTCAAGCAAGTAATTTTATATATTATGCTGTTGTTTTCCTTAGGGCTGTTTTTATATTAACATTCCTTTTTGGTGTGTAATTATAGGAAAAACCAGGTTGACATTAAAAGATTTTAACAATGATTTTATGGTTCCAAAACCACTAAAATAAGGCAAGCTAAGAATGTTCTTTGGGCTTTCTTTCTCCATGTTACTTTCACTGTAAAACATCTTGTGGGCTGTGTTATAACAAATATCTAGTATATGTGAAGGGATAACATAAGTCTGTCCCTATTTTTCTTATGCAGGCAATTTCTTGATCCAAATACTGGGGACTGACAATGCACCAAAACTCGTAAAAACATAGAAGGAAAACTGTATATTTTGATATTAAGGTGGTGGCCTGAATAAAAATTAACAGTTAAATCTCTGGTTGATTTTCTATAAATCTATACAGTGAAACGGTTTTCTGTATTAGAAAATCTAAG
>NC_089770.1:35344277-35394277 GCF_040412425.1 Macrobrachium rosenbergii | reverse complement strand
TGGAGAGTTTATTTTCCTACATATCAAATAAGGACATGTCATAAACTGAGGTAGGGCAGGTTGGTTTTTCAAAAGTAACTGTCGTACAAAGAAAGATGCTGGAATCTGCTATCATCAATCAAACCAACAATATGAACCTGTCAGGAGGACATTGGAAATCGGACGACATCGACGCCAATCCTCAGACCCCTCTGAAGAAGATGACCCAAGAAACACGACATAGATCCATCACCAAGCAGGAGCTAATGAGGCCAAAAGCCACTAGGGGGTGGTCCTTCTCTGCTCCAGCAGAGCTGTCACCATCCTTCATCAGAGCTAAGGCCACACCTTTTTATGTTTTGTATATACCCACTGCTTGTAACATTCACTCTGTCCATATTCTACTGTGAACAGGGCACAGAAGTAAGTGCCGAAATATATGGTTTCAACATTTAAATAGTGTTTTATGGGCCTTCTTATATTCATATTATAGTATTACAGGGAAAGACATTCATATATATATATATATATATATATATATATATATATATATATATATATATATATATATATATATATATATATATATATATATATATATATATATATTATCAGAGAATAAACATCCGTCCTATGTAACCTTGATTCCTTCATTTAATTTAGAATTAATCTGTTATTCCTCTATCTCTCGAGTTGGGCGTCGCAGGGAAACCGTGCTTACTTGAACCAGTCAATAGTCGTTAGTTAGGCCTCCGTACCTCCTTACCCCCAACATTGTGCGATCAGAAAACAATACAAAGCCCTTCCCCCATCACGATGAGGGTGACATGTAGGGATTGGGAGGCCAAAGGGCATTTAGCGTAGGGAACAGTGGTATTTTTAATCTGTGAGCATGCCAATGATAAGTGTGCTTTTCCCATGCCCTCCCTTGCTGGTTTGACATGCTTGCAGGTACGGGTTGGCCACGTGAGACACTCGAAGAAGCCCTGCTTTTGAAAAACAGGAGAGAGACGCGCTTCTGATTTCATCTGCGGCGGAAGCGCCGTATTTTTCTCCACCTCCGCTGGTTGGACTGACTTCAAAGGACACCTGGAAATGGTTATAGGCGCCAATAACAGTCATAAAAGGTTCGTATGTTTGCAAGTAGTCAAGACCAGCCCTCTCCCCTTTTATTTAAACTCCTTACAATTCCATTTCTTTAAACTTTTAACCTCTTCCTCCCGTACTTTGAATTCAAGTAAAGACCCCATGATAACCATCAATTATCCCTCCACCAGTGCAATTTATGGGCTATTTAAGTTAAGCTGTGTCAGTGTTAATTTTATCTTTGTGTGAGTGCAATCACGTGTTCATTGTTAAAGCCTACGCTGCTCGATTCTCAGATCGTAGTTACATGATTTCATTAAAATCACCTTCTAAGCTACATTATGTTTTGTATTTAAGAACATGTATTATGTGATAATTCATAGGGGAATTCCATCTCCTTCAGTGTACACCGTCATTCCTAACTGAGACGTCTCTTTCAGGGATGCACACACGGAACGATTGCTATCCATGCTTCAGTATCTCGTCTGACACCTAAATCCTGATCATTCCTGGTCTCAGTCAGTAACGATTTCCGTTGTTGCCCAAATGTTCGTATGAATTATTCTCCCATCCTGGAGTTCCATCATTTGCATTACCTGAGACTATTTCATGTAATCAGGGCAAGACTGAATGTTATTATCATTGAACTGATTGTAAGATTGGCCACATTTTTAATCCACTGGCTTGTTGCCAACTCATTTGCATTATTGTTCCCTGTGTCCTATTCTGAATCTGTCCCTTAGTGGATTATGTTGTATTGTGTCATTGTTGATTTATAAGTTTCTGTAAATAAATCCAGTAGCTAGGAGTCTATTTCCGTCAGTTGCAGCCAAAGAAAATGTACATTTCTTAGTTAGTGATAAAGTTTGAAATAACGATTGGTTACAGGGAAGCCGTATAAGCGTGTTCCAAGCATCGTAGAACTGTCCCAGTGTTGAAAGAAAACAGTTCAACCGTGGTTATTTAACGACCTCCAGTGCATATTAAAGACTAGTAACGTAAAGTAAAGACAGTGCTGATATTCGAATAAATAATTCATTTCGCATTTTAAAACCCGCATTTAGCAAGAAAGTAGAGTTTTTTCCTCTTCCAATTCCACTTCGTTCTGTCGCCGACAAGCAAGAGACTAATCAGCTGTTTTCCCGCTCGTAGTAGTTCCCACAACGTTCGTTCAAGGAACGAGCCTCCTCCTTGTGTGCTTAACGAAACTTGGGAAACTTTGTGAAACAATTTGAGAAACCCTTGCATACCATACCCTAAGCAGTTGCAATTCCCTAATATAGTTAACTTAACATAATTTCACAACCATAATTTAATTTTCACTTAAGCGCAAAATAAAGTGATTAAAATTTCATAACAAATACGTGCCGTACATATCGCTCACCGAGAGAGAGAGAGATCTTTTTCTTCCCCCTTCTCCTCTCTCCCTCGTTCATTTAACACGGGACAGACCTAATTTACTTAGAGTTTGGGAATCAACTCATAAATATTATAAAAGGCAGATACAAAGAATTAGATTAATAACAAAACCTGAAATTTCAAATTCATTACCCATTTAAATTTTATCATACCCTCAGTGTGAAATTTCTGAATGCTTGTGTTTAGCGGATTACTCAAGCAAACCAGCTTTTTCTTTCCAAGTGCTTCAACCCAGATCATTTAGCACACGCGATAAAGCGCATATATATTATATCTTGTTATGTGTTCCAACTGATGTGCGGGAGTGGGTATATCTTATCTCAGACTTGCGTGTTGCAAGTGCTATAAACCATTGCACATGGTGTGTCTACCTCGTAGCCTACCTGTCGTCATGTCAGCGCCCACTAGTTCTCATAACTAGCTACCCATTTGTGCCACTTCCAGTTTCCATTTCTCTCAGTGCCACTAATCTGCGGCACTGCTAAGCACCCAATCACTGAAGCACTTATCTTTCTCCTTTCACTTTCCTATCTTCCCTTCTGTTGGAGTCTCTCAGTACCTTTTACTCCTACTTACACCTTTGCTCAGGCAGAGTACCTCACCTTCAGTGCCAATTCATACTGACATTTTGCGATATCATGAAGCGCACCGGCACCACATTGCCAACTAACCAAAAGCAACCTGTTATAAGCCATTACACCTGTGTGAAGAAACAGGGTGCCATACAACAGTGTTTCCACCCGCCGGGACCGCAGCTCCTTCAGGAACACCCCATTAACAGTGCATCCGCCCATAAGGACCATAGAGCCTTCAGGAGCACTCCATTTGTTAGCATATCCTCCCATAAGGACTCAGACTTCCTTCAGGAACGCTTTTCCCTAGTGTGACCTTCGCACGGCAGACTCATCCACAGTGCCACCTCATTCAAAGGTGCCACTCATTGAAGTGCCACTAGTCTAAGGACACTTCCTCATCATCACAAACCTTTTCCTCCGGGAACACCCAAGTAACTCACTCAGCACCCCTTCCCCATCAGCAACATGTCAACCGAGGAGCACCAATACTTTAGGAATATAAGGAAGGAGGACGGTCTTTCCGGCTAGGTCCTTCAAGGTTTGTAAAGGAACAGAACGCTGAGAAGAGAAAGTATGAAAAAACAAAGGCAACAAGAAGAAGAGAAGAACGGAGAAGACAGCAAGAAACCGAGCAGAGGAGAGAAGAAGGAAGAGAAGAACGGAGAAGACAGCAAGAAACCGAGCTGAGGAGAGAAGAAGATGAACGAGAAGAACAGAGAAGAACAGAGAAGACAGTGGGAACTAGTGCTCTTAAGACAAGGGAGCTCCGAGTTAGAGGAAGGCCAAGAGGAAAGTGCTGACTCCTAGCAGCCAACAAGCATCAGCCTCACCCCATTTGCAAATAACTCCCACTTAGGAATTTGAGACAAGGTTCTGTCTTGGGACAGGATGAGTTCATAATTTTAATCTTGCTACAATCCTTGGAAAGGATTGTAACACTCAACAATTGTATACTTTTATGTTGGAGGCGGAAGCTGAAAAAAATTTATAGCTTGTATATAAGAGATATATGAAGAAATTTATTTATATACGTATCATTGAATACTTTTATATGAAATTTTATTTTAAACTATTCTTTTTATTCAAATGTTGTGTATACCTTTTAGATATTTCTATATGGATTTTTTTATGTTTATATACACTTAACTTTTAGATATTTTTATGTAGAATTTATTTTAAACTAATTTTATATTTAAATTTGTTTCAGTGTCAATAACTAGATCGTTACATTTTAGATTTAATAAACAAATCAATCAATCAATCCCTCGCGACAGTCAATGACTTCGTTGGCAAAATGGACCGAAAGTGAGCCAGAACAATGGCTCAAGATATCAATTCTCTTCGAGACCTATGGCGTTAGCCTGGCTGAGAGGGCCTTACTGCTTACCAAGCACCTGGGCCAGTGGGACTAAGGCGTGACCGAGCATTGGAAAGAGTTCAACGAGGGAACATGGATGCCGTCCGTGAGGCCATTGCTAGGGCGTATGAAATTACTCCTGAGAGGTGGAGACAACGATTCCGAGGTATGGCCAAGGACGCCGGCTGGTCCTGGACGGAATGGGCCTCTCACAAGACTAAGGCTGGGACCCCTGGTTCAAATCCCTGTGGTGCAACACATTCGAGGATGTGTTCAACCGGATCATGCTGGAGGACCTCTTCCAGTGTACCTTAGTGATAAGCAGCCAGCCACCCTCAAGGAAGCCTGCCAGCAATGATGTGAAACCTACAACTCCTCCCACAGCACCTTGCAGCGCAAAATAGTGCCACCTGGACACCTCTCAGGCCTCAATTAAACTGAACGGCCCGTAACAAACCTCCGTGTCCCATCTAGCAAAGAGTGGCCATGGAAGCAGGGTGCACTATAAGGATAGCAATCAACAGGGCAACAACTCTTGGCAGCCTACCAGCAACCGTCAGTCCTCCTCTCCACCAAATTCAGCACCGTCTTCCCAGCACACCGTCACTGCCGGGAAATCAACATATCACCAGGGCCCCTGCCGAGACTGTGGAGCTTCAGGACACTCTTCTGCTGGGTATCCTGCATGCCCAAAACATGTGGTCACGCCCAGGCATGAACATGATTAGTTCCACCGCCTCCTTAGCTGAGCCGCCAGACTCACCCTGAGAGGGTCTGGGCTGATCCGTCTCATTGGCTTCTCCTGGAGCCCGGTTCCAGCTCCAGTGCACCAGCTACTGCCGACACTGGCTCAGACGGTAGATCCTGGTCCGATCGGGCTGAAAGTGCCAGCCAGATGCCACGGTAGAGGCACACCAAGTGGACCGTGACCTGGGTGGACAGACGGTCCCTGACCGTCCTACAGTTGAGCTCAGGGTGATCACCCCCTTGGAGCAACAAGGGGTGCATCGTCTCTTGCGTTGTCAAGCGAATTAGGCGGAGTGGGTTCACGCTTGGTCCGAACATCCTCTGGGATGTCCCACCCCACACCACTCTGTTGCCTGACTGCTTCCACCAGCACCTCCAGCACCACGTATCTTCAGATGGGACACAGCCTTTGCGACGGCTGTTCCCGTCAGCCCGATACTAATCACACATTCACCAGCTTCGACATGATCCATGGGACTGCGACGGACGACCACCAAACAATTGCCTCATGCGAAAGAGACCAGACAAATTACCTCTGCAGGACATGCGCGTAAGGGTCATTCGTGAGATGTTAGTGTTCAAATGAGCTAACTAGCCGCAGTGGCCAACTCCATGAGCTGAGGCTAATCCTCTGCTGAAGTCCGGGAATCGCTGTCCAAAATCATGCGGGGACTCAGGGTCTCTGGTTACCCAGCTCCCCGCCTGGCTGTGCGACATCAATTCGCTGCCAGTGCCCGCGCAAGCATGGTCGGTGCAGCTCACCATGCCGGCTGGATGCTCCTACCAGCGTGCCGAGCCTGGCTGAGTTAGTGCTGGTGCCGAACCCCGGTGGCTCAGATCCTCCTGGGATCACCGAGTCTCACCACTGTGGTGTCGCACAATTGCGAACCTCAACCTGATGCTGTTATGCCTCTGCACCTGCTGAGGATGGCCTCTGGCAGGCCTGGGCAATTACCTCTTTTCTGTTCGACCAGGGCTGTCCGGCCAGGATGCATATACTGGTTCCACTGCGGCGATTGTTACCTTGTGGTAGGAAGCCAGCCCATGTGTAGGCACTTGTGATCCTGCTCCTGGCCTCCTGGCCGATCTTTTCAGAATCAATCCTCATCGCCCCTAAGATGGACTGGCCCAGACCTGGAGGCCCCCGAAGAGAAGAAGAAGGGGCGGAAAGAAATTACATGGTGAGTCAGAGCCATAAGCTCTCTTGGCACTAGTGCCCACTGGCTGTGCGCTTCCCGCATCTCAGAGAAAGATCTGGCCTGCCAGAGGGTAGCAACATGGGCCTCTGAGCCTGTAGCATTAACCATTAACCCTTCAGACGCTGTACTACTAACTTTTTCCAACTAACGTCCTTCCAACCCACTCTAGACTCAAGCTGTTATATTACTTAATCTTGTACTGAATTACCCTTCAGGTTCGTCGTTTCATTTGCGTGTTAATCGTAAGCGTGAGTGCGATCATAACTCAGTGCGTGCCATTCGTTGGTGCCGCTGCACGGTGTGCCGGAGTCGTGGGGATGAACAGAAGTTTAGGTTAGGTTAAGTGTTGCAGTGTGCATTTGTTGTTTAGGCGTAGATTTCTCCGTCATCACAGCCAGTTGGTGTTCCGTATCTACGCTTAGGTGAGTTACGCCTGTAAATTAGCCAATTCCAGAACCCCTCTTGGTTAAGGTAGGTTTCTTTAGCTATAGAACACAATCCACCTTATGTAGGGTCACCCGACCAGTGGGAGAATTAGCTAAGACCCTCACACCGAAAGGGTGTGAAGGGCCTCACAGGGGGGATCTGTCAGAATAAGCATACTTCCCTTCTGTAACATGATTCCTTCAGTTTGTTTGGAATTTAATCCATGGTTTATCTGCTCTCGAGTCAGTCGCGAGTGAAGCCGTGCTTGCCGCGAACCAGTCAACAGCCGTTAGTTGGGCCTCCATTACCTCCTTACCTATTAACATTGTGCACGATCCAGAAAACAATAAAACCCCTTCCCCATCAGCGATGGGGTGACATGTAAGGGATTGGGAGGGAAGGCCAAAGGGCATTTTAGCGCTAGGGAACAGGTAATATTTACCAGTAATCTGTAGGCATATAATGATAGTGTGCTTTTGCACCCTCCTTGCTGGTTTTGTGTGCTTGCAGGTATCTGGGTTTTGGCCAGCTCACGAGACACTCGAAGAAGCCCTGCTTTGAAAAACAGGGAAATCTTTGCTTCTGATTTCATCAGAGGCGGAGGCGCCGTATTTTTCTCCACCTCTAGCTGGTTGGACCGGCCCAAAGGACACCTGGAAATGGTTGTAAATTGCCAATAACAGTCATAAAGTTCGTACATTTGCAAGTGGTCAAGACCATTTCTCCCCTTTTACTTAAACTCATACAATTCCATTTCTTTAAACTTCTAACCTCTTCCTCACGAAACAATCCTCCTTTGTTAGAATCACTGCCTGTATCCCTTGCCATTTACGTTCTTTGAATTCAAGTAAAGACCACGTGATAACCATCAATTATCCCTCACAGTGCAGTTTAAGGGCGTATTTAGGTTAAGCCATATCAGTGTGTTTGTATCTTTGTGTGGTTTGTCGCATTTTCATTATTTAAAGCCTCACGCTGCTCCGATTTTCAGAGCATTAGTTACGAGATTTCATTCAAGTATCTTCTAGGCTACATTATGTTTTGTATTTAATAATGTGTATTGTGTGATATTTCATAGGGAATTCCATCTCCTTCCAGTGTACACCGTCATTTCTAACTGAGATGTCTCTTTCAGGGATGCACACGCGGAACGATCATATACATGCTTCAATTATCTCATCTGCCAAATCCACAGTCATTCCTGGTCAAGTCAGTAACAATTTCTATTTATTTGCCAAAATGTTTGTAATTATTCTCCCATCCTGGGTTCCATGGCATTACACAGAACTATTTCATGTAATCAGGCAAGACTGAATGTTATTATTATCATTGAATGATTGTATTGCAGATTGGCCTGGTACAATCCACTGGCTTGTTGCCAACTCATTTGCATTATTGTTCCTGTAATCTATTCTGAATCTGCACCAGTGATTCTGTGTATTTGTGTCTCATTGTTGATTTGCTAAGTTTCTGTAAATAAATCCCTGTAAATTAGTAAAGAATTCTAAATTACCATATGGCGACCTTCCCCATTCAATTGTAAATCCAGAAATTCTGAGTAGTTTCAAATAACATCTAACTGTTCATAACTGGACTTTCTTGGTTTTTATTAGCAGCATCAATTATAGTTTTGTTTAAATTTCTCATCAAGCCGAGGTCAGTTCATGACAATATATATATATATATATATATATATATATATATATATATATATATATATATATATATATATATATATATATATATATATATATATATATATATGTATATATGTATATATAATTGTAATAGCCACAATGCCCTCTTAACTTCTTGAATTCTTCACGCTCTTTTGGATATGCTTGCTACAGAAATACAAATATCCATATGGAAGAAAGAGAGTGAAAAGACCTCTCAACGCCGGATGCGGGAAATGAACCTGTTCCATATTCAAAGGAGGTCGTGTTCCCGACAACCTGACCACGAGAAGGATAAAGTCTATTACCTCTCGTACATACATATACCTGTCGTTTTCAGATATATTTATTAGGCTGGAATAGACCATCCTCACCATCGTAAACCAAGTGGAAATCGTTTTATTGCTTTTTTGAAACAAAATATATGTAGAATCTACTGGTCCTTTTACTTCCTTATGAATGAATACAGTATTGCATTAGTTTGGATATTTCAGCTTCATGATTTGGCTTATATCAAAAAGCACGAAAGAATTCGAGAAGTTAAGAGTGCATTGTGGCTATTAAATTAAATATGTGTCTGTTATAAGTGACCAGTAGATTCTACGCATATATTTCAGCCTGCTAATAAAGCTGACCTTACCAACTACGATATTGGTGGAGTCTATTCAGCTCTAATAAATATATCTGTATTTAGTATATATGTACGAAGCTTTGCTCTCGTGGTCCGGAATCGCTCGGCACTCCTTGTATTATGTGTCGCGGGTTCATTCCATGACCAGCAGGCCTTCTTCCGACTGAATATTTCAGCTTCATGAATAACACTATCAAAAGCACAAAGTGAGAGATAAGAATACGTGTGGCTATTAAATTACATATGTGTCACAGTAAAAGTGACATTAGATTCTACATAAATATGTCAGCCTAAAGCAATAAAACTATTGCCCCTTGGCTACGATATGGTGGGAGATGGGTCTATTCAGCACAGTAAATATATCAAAACGGCAGCTATATGTATGTACGAGAGGTAACCGGGCACTATCTTCTCATGGTCAGGTCGGCAACGTGACCTCCCTTGTGAATATGGTAATGCGGGTTTGTTGTTTCCGCGACCGGCGTTACCGAGCTCATCAATTTCTTCTTCCGTTTGAATATTTCAGCTTCATAGCTACAAGCATATCCAAAAAAGGGCGAAAAGAAATTCGAAGTTAAGAGGCTTTGTGGCTATTAAGTTATATTTGTCTGGTAAAAGTGACCAGTAGATTCTATATATATATATATGTTTCAGCCTAAAAAACAATAAAACGATTTTACTTGGCTGATGGTGAGGATAGGTCTGTTCAGCTTTAATAAATATATCTGAAAACGGCAGCTATATGTATGTACGAGGAGGTAATAAGACTTTTATCGCCTACTCGTGGGCAGGTTGGCAGCTTCACCCGACCTCCCATATGAATAATAGGTAATCACGGGTTGTTTCCCGCGACCGGCATTCACGCGCTCTTCTTTCTTCTTCCGTTTGGGTATTTCGGCTTCGTAGTTCCAAAATTATCCAAAAAAGCACGAAGAATTTAGAGTTAAAGAGGGCATTATGGCTATTAAATTACATAATCTGGTAAAAGTGTTAGGAGTTATCTCTATTTTATGTTCTGTTACATATGTTTGTATAGATTTTAGTCATCTACCTTCTTACCTTGGTTTCTTTGAGGTGTCCTTCAGATCACTTCGCAGATGATGTGCTATCTTTGTATATTTATTCTTTTAGGTATTGATATCTCAGAAGGCGTATAGAGACGAGATCGGTAATTTCTTCACTTTAATTAGTATAAAGTATTATAAAGATCAGTACAAAATTAACAAGTTACAATGATAGAAATGAATCATCTTCCAGATCAGTCTATATACATAGAACACTAAAGCTGAGGGACGTACTCTCCTTGAGGACACAGTTCTGAACTCTTCTCCCCTCATGGTCTCTAACTTTTGAACCCCAGAAAAAGCTTGCTATTGCAATCTCACCTCTTCAGCCCGCAACTATTGGAAGGGTTAATCAAGCCAGGCCTCCCCTTCAAGTAGCTGATTGGAAGGACTGTGGTGGGTGTGATTCAAATTTCTCCTTAGAGGACTTGATGAGAGGTGATCTTAGGAGGTGTGTGAAGGAGCCCTCTCACACATAATTGATTGGAGGTTGAAGAAGTATGTGGGCCAAGCCCCCAATTCTGAACTTCCTGGAAACACTTCCTGAGAAAGCGGACTATAGAATCAGTGTAAGCATTGGGACTTGCTGGCTCATGTTTCAGTTAGCTTCAATGAGGCATTATTTCTCACTTTTAAGGCTGTTTTATAAACCAACGATATACTGCAATGGTTCATGTAAACATCCCGCGTATTGATAACATGACACAACAGCATTTTGGGCATTATCCTGTGTTTTTTGTCTCTCTCTTTATTCTTATTTCTCTCTCTTTCTCTCTCCTAAATTTTTCTCTTTCTATCTCTCTCTCTCTCTCTCTCTTTTCCTCTAATTTACCTATCTATTCTACACCACAACAAAAGTGACAGTAGATTCTACACACACACACACACACACACATATATATATATGTGTATGTATATATATATATATATATATGTATATATGTATAAATATATATATATATATATATATATATACTCTATATATATATATATATGTATATATATATCAATTTGCAAATGTGATTTAATGTTCCAGCACTTCTTCTGAGGACCGATTTTATGTCACTCTAAATGAAGAGTACATGCAGTCGCAAGTTTAAATCCTGATATATTTTTGTACTTTTATTACCAGTAATACATAAATAAAAATTCAGTTGTAGAGGTTAATAATACCACCTGTATTTCCCAACTTTGAATGATATTCCATTTCGCTACTCGTTTTCTGAAATGTCGTCCAGATGCCAGGAATTGTGGAATGGTTCTTTTATTGCGTCTCCTGACCCTTGACGCCGAAATGACAGTGAAAAACAACTCGCCAGTGCGTCCAGAAGAGAGTCCATTCTTCTGAACGTCATACTCTTCTAGGGGCATAAAATGTAGTCATTTACTGCATCACAAAACAAGTTTATGGTCCTGGATAAAGTTAAAAGAAGATTTCCTCATGGAAACATTGTTTTATTCCCTTCCTTCTCTCAGACACAAAAAGCAAAGAAAATGTTTCCAGGCGCCGATAGTTTCAAAGGAAGTTATCTTTAGGGTAAAAATCAGTGGGGGAATTTGCTCCCTGCAAAACATTGATATTAACTGTATATTTATGTTTTTACACTTACAAACTGCTCACTAGAATTGGGGTAATTTGTGTATATCTTAGATGAATGGAACAACAATCATTTCCCAGGAAAAAGCTTAGATCAGCATTTTTCATGAAACTGTACCTCGACAGAGAAAGATAGATGCAAAACTTGAATGCAACTTTTATGTTCAAATTTGAGACCATTTCACTGAAATGTCGCTAATAAAGCTGTTATTTGCGTCTTGTTTTTCGTGTAAAGGAATGTTATCTTTCTTGTAATTTTTCTGCATAACCCGAAAGTAGTGATGATTTTAAAGAAGCAAGATTAATCTTCACTTAATTAGTAGCTAGATGATGATGATGATGATGATGATGATGATGATGATGATGATAATGATAATGATTTTATGAAAGAACGACTGCAATAATAAATATTCGAACTTTACTATCTGATTAAAAATAATTTGTTAATATCGTGTAAACTAGATTTTTTTGAAGAAATATTTTTTTTATCGAATATTATCATGTCGAGGAATGCTGTGTTACCATCTCTATATATTTTCACTCCATGGACTAAAGAAGTTGTTTTTTGTTTATTTGGTTGTCCTTGTTTTTTTTTTTTTTTTTTGTTTTCTTAACATGGAGAGTCCCTGGCATTCTCTGATCACCACCTGACACCTAGCCACCTGTAACAGTAAGTACTGAAAAGACTCTCTTTATCTAAATTGTTCCATGTATTAGTATATTATATAATGTCGAGTGTTAAAGTGATTCAGTGTTTATAAGTGTATACTGTATAACTAATGAGGATTGTTTGTGTATTGGAAATATCATATGTTAATCCTGTGAGTGTTTAAAAGTTTATAATGTATAAACAATATGATTGCATTAAGTTTTACTTCATTTGCATTTTCTGCTGTCAAGAACTTAATTATATTATATCAACAGTTATATAGCTGTAAATATGTTTATATTTTGCAGAACTCCTTAGACCTTTTGGTCATTCGTCTTCATTCTTGGTCCTAGACCCTAGACTCTTGGTCCTGGATCTTATTTCATCCTTAGATACGCATGATTCTTCGTCAGATTGTAATCACGTGCAGTACTTTTCCTGATCCTGATTATACGCGCGCAAGATCTTCAATAGACCTTTTATATTATTATACAAGTTCCTGGTGTTATACATGAAGTTTGTTAATTTTGTATGTTTCAGTTTGTAAATATATTTTAAGTTAATAGAATTTTTCATGTTATACCTTATATTGAATTTTTAAACAAGGAAACTTAAAACTGAACAATCAAATATATTTTTAAAAGAACCAGAGTTCATGGAATATAAAATATAAAAACCATAACTCGACATATCATATTAGCAATAGCTTTGGAACTCACTTTGTTTGTGCGTGCAAAACCACCAGGAATTATTACATAAAGTAATAACGTTTATATTTACTCAAGGATCTTCTTGATCAAGTCTCATTACCATTAGATGTGTATTGTACTTCTGTTTGTAATAAGATAATTCAACAAAACCTATTAATTTTGTTTTATTTACATACCAGTTCTTTATTTTCATTCTGTTCCTTGCTCCACAAAAGTGTTCAATCCTTATAACGTTACTGTTTTGGTCACAACTCCATTTCTGCAGTCATGTTTTCTAGCCCAATGTTGGCGAGTTTAACGTCAACTGGTTTATATTTATCCTCCTTCTTCCTTCCTTCCTTCCTTCCTTTATTTGCTTTTCATTTTTTGTTCTGCTTCTTGTGTCCACTTGCCTCTCTCCATTCTTTTTATCTCCCCGCCACGATTTGCTGTTGGTGTTATTTTTCCGAATTAGTTTTCTTTCCTCTCTTTCCTTCTAATCCTTTGAAAATACATGAAATGAATTCTTTCAATATGTTTTTTCTTTTCTATTTCTCAACAATACAACTGATATTTGGCGACATTTTGCTCTATTACATTTACTTTTTGCTTTTATGGGTTCGAAGTGTTTTTGTTTTTACAATTTGGAGCAAAGACATTTTAGTTTTAAACTTTTGTGCATGTATCTTCAAGACATCCTAGTTTTCGAGAAAGAGTCCTTTACATATGAACGCGCGCGCGCACACACACACACATATATATGTATATATATATACATATGTATATATATATATATGTATATATATAAACCATAAAGCACTGTGAAACAACCTAGGCTACCTTAAAGTCAACATCGTTGTCCCGTTCCCGGAGTCCGCCTAATAGAATACATAATTCGTATTCTAACCTCTCTCTAATGTCACAGCTTGAATTAAAACTACGGCTACACGAAACACGTTCTACCAAAAATACAGTTTTATTCCCAAACTTTAACATGAAAAAAAAAAAAAAACAATTAAGAAGAGAAGGCCAAAAGACTGTCCTTAACTTCAAGCAAACAAGTAAGTGAAAATTCAGATTTTCAGACTGGCGAGTTCATTTGACACCAGCCATTTAAAACAATCATTTAATATCAAAGTCTGTCGCGACCAAAGTCATAGTTATATTCAGAAAATATAGTTAATATCTCTGAAATTTCATTAACATGTAACCACTAACAAATCCATCTGAGAAAAAAACAAAGGGTCATCTTAAAATAAAGCATAATGACATAAAGACATAACTCTAGAACATTCTCCCACCACTCCTGTAAGGGTGAGAGATCCCAGACACGATACAGGCCGACAGGGTCAACACTCGTGACTACGTGAGTCACCTAGATTTCCAAGGCCCAAATTCCTTTTGCTCTTCATGAGAAATGCAGTTTATAAAACAGCCTGGTATATGCTGACACAAGCGTTCATCTCTGCCCCAAGATTTCCTAAACACACCAACACAAGTCAGACATTCCATCAAGGACCATATGACATACATTACAATGCCTCACATACTATATTTTATTGTTCTATATGAACTGTCAACATATATGTGTGTGTGTGTGTGTGTTCTGAGAGCTGAAGTTCATATAGTTCCTGCCAATGTTCAACATTCCCCCCCCCAACCCCCCACCCCTCTCCTCAGACCACAACTTATACATGTACTTCACCGGCTCCTCCGGGATCAGCTAAACTCTCCAGTGACCATTCCTCTACTACTTGGCCCACTCACTGCCACCCATTTCCCTAGGTTGCCTGGAGAATAAATTTTGTTTAGTCTTTGCTATTTTAATGTATTTTTACTCGCAAGTTTTCCCGTCTAGTGACGTTTTAGTGAAACGTCGCTTTCAAGTTATCTCAAATTTTCTACACTTCCAGACCAAAATGCTATGCCAAAATATTTTAAAATAGCTGAATAATTGTTGCAACGATTTAATGATTAAAAATCCAGTTATTTATAATGATCTCTCCTCATTCACAAGCACATGAAGTGATTTGCCCCTTTCGTATAATTTCCTGTTTTTTGATGACATAAATTTGAATGGCGCTCATTTGAGGCTGCTGGTTTTGTTTCACGCTGAGCCTTCAAATCGTTTGTCATCTGTGACCTTTTACTGGTAGTCAATGTTTAAGACGTCTATCGACTGGCAGTTGTGCTTGTAGTTTCTGTAGATGATAAATAATACAAGCCAGGTCTTTTCTCTCTTTGCGTTTTAATTATATATATATATATATATATATATATATATATATATATATATATATATATATATATATATATATATATATATATATATATATATAAATATATATATATATATATATATATATATATATATATATATATATATATAAATGTGATAGAGAGGGAGAGAGAGATAGAGTGAATTTATAAAACCATATAATAACAGGAATTTGTTGTGTGTTGTAGGTTTGTGGTACTTTCAAATATGGATTCAAAGGCACTTAAATCCATGTTAAATCCACTTCCCTAACTATGAAACTGACACATTCATAGGCTGTCATGGTTTCCGTGTATCTATTAAGTTCCTCAAGAAGGAATTGTCAGTTCACAATATGCATTCCATCAGTCACTCCTGCAATTGGAAATAGATATTTGATTATCTTTTATTTTATTTTATTTTTGCCAATGGAGAACCACTGTTAGGAAATTGTGTGTAGCGAGGGGAGTGAAATGTATTCCATAAATGTTAAAGCAGCATTTCACATTATAAATTTTAGACAACTGTTACGTCAGGAAACTCATTTTACCAGTTATAAAAGCATGCTGAGAGAGGGAGAGAGAGAGAGAGAGAGAGAGAGAGAGAGAGAGAGAGAGAGAGAGAGAGAGAGAGAGAGAGAGAGATCACGCAACTGGGTGTTAGTTACCCAACACAGCAGACCAAACTGTTTCCAGTGTGATCATTCTGAAGAATTTTTATATAATTGTACTCTTGAAGAAAACAGAGATGTTTCTCTTTATCCACCATTTTATTAACATTTGTGGTTTGTATTGCGTATGCGCTGTGAAACTATTTGTTTTGCCTGTCATGTGTCACGGTTGTCTATCATTTATCATTCTTTTCCCCGGTATACTTTCTTTAACGCATGGAATATAAAATGATTGCATTTAATTTTGTGCTTTAGCAGTGTTAAGAAGATTCATATTAATTACAATAAATATCCGTGTTTATAGAAAATCAACGGAATTTAGAGAAATTAGTGATTGGTCAGCACACTGCCAAAACTGACCGCTCATTACTAAAGCACTGATGAACCTTTAAAGATCCAATGTCTTCTCACTTATAAAGGACTAACTATAGATTTCCTGTGATGGCAGACAATTTACTTCCTCTCTTCAATTTTAAAAATTAAAGCCTTCCATACATCTAGGCTCCGCCTCTTGTATTCACCTCCCAGAGTGGGTAACTTCAAAACAAAATCTCATCTACTTTGTAGTGTATTCAACTTTTGTTTTTGAATTCTGATAATGACAGGTTGTTTTAAATGCAATTATAAAGACAGTTAAATAGCAGAAATATTATATATGCTTTTAAATTTTTTTATTAATCGCTGCCTCATTCTTGTTTGTTCTTATTAAATTTATTTTTGGGATGACAACTTTCTTCTTTTTTTATGTGCTTATAAGTGCTGCTTTCTACAACGATTTTTTTGCTTCAAATTAATTTATGGATGAAGAAATTATTCTATTTTCTGGCTCTGTTTTTGCTTTTTTATACGTTATTATTACGAATGATGATACTGACTGCGTTCTTTTTATTGTTTCGTGGACGATCAAAAATATATTATTTTGTTTCATAATATGTTATCGTTTGAAAGGGTTTGAGTAGCTTTCCTTTACTTTGTTACTTATGATTCATCGTAAAAGCATTCAGGCTTTTGATGAACAACGCAGTATCACGTTTATCAATAAACGCATTCAAGAGCAATTATTTTTGTTTTCATTATTAGATCAGCGACCATTACAGATTCATTTGCTTTGTCATCGTCATTTAAAATGGAATTTGACTGACCTTATATAATGGTGGTTGACTTGTCATCTGTGATTTTATTTCAGCCGACTGGACCATTCTGGCTATTGCAACTGCTCATCATTAGAGCAATGAACCGAAGGATTTGAATGCAGCTAAAATATTCCCAAAAGCTAATGTGGAAACTGACTTCTGAAATGCAATCTAACTGACTATTCTATTGCGCGAAAAAATCTACATGACTCCAGGTAACTCATTTTATATCTGTTAGTTTAGATCAAACCATAAAATGACCTTAGATTTCTGAAAGCAGGCAGTTGGATACAAGGATGTTAAAATCATCGAATTTTAAAATTCCAAAGAAAGGGAATTGCTTCTGTCTATTTCAGAAAGTGTGTCCAACAACGACACTTCATCCTTTGCCTGTTTGTGTAGCTTAACCTGGTGGGGAAAATTGGTAGCATATGTCAAAATGTATGCCCGTTTTTAAGTTTATGATTTTCTTTTAAATTCAGTATATAATTATGATTTATAAACAAGATAAATTTCAGAGAGAGAACGCACACACACACATATATATATATGTGTGTATATATATATATATATATATATATATATATATATATATATATATATATATATATATATATATACATATATATATATATATATATATATATATATATATATATATATATATATATATATATATATATATATATATATATATATATATATATACATATACATATACACACACATACGCATGCCATGTTCTAGGCTACCAATTTCTCGATTAACTTATAATAAAGAAGAATATCTGCTACTAACCATCATGCTCATAGACCCAAAACAGCGGCCCGAGCCTCTTCCTAAATTTATCTAAGCAGAGTACAAGTGCAGAGTAATGCACATAAACAACGTGAATACGCAAAGT
Source organism: Macrobrachium rosenbergii (assembly GCF_040412425.1). Taxonomy (NCBI): domain Eukaryota; kingdom Metazoa; phylum Arthropoda; class Malacostraca; order Decapoda; family Palaemonidae; genus Macrobrachium; species Macrobrachium rosenbergii. Next base: position 35,376,219 of record NC_089770.1, on the reverse strand, counting down.
ATTCAATCTCAGTTTAAAAACAGATTTGAGTATTCCTAATGGGAAAGGATTCTCTTGAAACGAATAGAACTGAATATACAATTTAGGCCGGAGGCCAATCGCTGTGACTTATGAGGTCTTTCAGTGCAGAAAGGAAAACTGAGAGTAAAAGGTTTTATAGCTGTAACAGGAGGAAAACCTCAAAGCAGTTGCACTATGAAACAATTATTATTAGAGGGGTGGGAAGTCGGATACAACAAGGAGACTATCAACTTAGATACAGTTAAAGAAATGAAAGGGGTATCAGCTAGGGGCCGAAGGGACGCTGCCTTCTCTTGATAAGGGTAGGATTTAAAGGGCGACGAAGGGGTAGGAAGAACCTATTGCCTGAGGACATCGTCCTGAGGATTTCTTCCTAAGTTTGTCCAACAATAGTCTACATACGTACCTAATGCCGCTGTTAAGCCGACTGTGGTCCGTATCTATGCTTAGTTAACGGTACTGGTAAAATATAAGTACTGAACTGTTAACTGAGTTTTCATCCACAATGTACGTGGAATTTTGGTTACCCACAGTCTATCCAGTCTATTATACCTCGTCTTCTCGAGAGTAGAGGAGAGAAATAAGTGTTATAAAGTGTTTTCCTCCCCTTCAGTCAGACATGAAATACCAAGACAAATTTCAAAAAGAAAATTGTTTCCAGTTCTTCTTTACATGAGTCTTTTCACTGACGTCTCAGTTCCAAGAAAATAAAACTAGAGAACTCCCTGATTTGTTTGTTAACGCTCAGCTCTGAATATTGGGAGTGGAACAAAAAGTTAAGTATTCCTTAGTTTAACCAGACCACTGAGCTGATTACCAGCTCTGCTAGGGCTGGCCCGAAGGATTAGATTTATTTTACGTGGCTAAGAACCAATTAGTTACCTAAAAACGGGACCTACAGCTCATTGTGGTATCCGAACCACATTATTTGCGAAAGATGAATTTCTATCACCAGAAATAAATTCCTCTAATTCTTAATTGGAATGTCGGAGAATCGAACGCGGGGCCAGCAGAGTGCTAGCTGAGAACGGCACCCACCCCTCCAATGAGGAACTTGGGAGTGGAACAGAGGGCTTATGTGTTTGTCATTAAGGACGACGACTGTGAGTCAAGAAGTCCCTCTCCAGCAGTGTGGTTACCTGTTACATCAACAGCTCGTTAGCATAATTCTACGCCTCCCTAATCAGCTTGATATCAATTGAGTGAGAACGTCCCGTTCATTTTGTTGTTATAACTAACTTCAAGTTGAGTTCTATACGTAGCTCTCTCACCCCTATATTGCTAGCAAAAGAATTTGCTGGTGTAATGTAATTGTTCTAAAACTGACATAATGTGCAATGTTGCTTTTAACAGTTCAGAGTGCTTTTTCTCCTCGCTTCTACGCACAAAAATTTCACCAGTGGTTCTCCATTGGTTAAACTTAACAATTAGCCTTGAAGTGCCTGATGGAATGCTTATATACCGACGATTCCTTCGTGAACACTTCTCAGGTTATACATGAAAACCACTGGCTGACTACGATAATGTCAATTTTCATAGTGTTTTAAACAGATTTAAGTGTCCTTGAATTCCAAATCACGAAAGTATATATATATATATATATATATATATATATATATATATATATATATATATATATATATATATATATACATACATACATACATGCATGCACATAAACACACAATATATATAATATATATATATATATATATATATATATATATATATATATATATATTATATATAAATATAATGTACAAAGAATAAAGAAGAGAGAAAGATCCCACATTAAACTGAATTGTATTTTTCAGCATCTACGGAGACTGTAGGTACAACTGCAAGTTGTGTAATTATGAGTAGTTATTCAGTCATGATTAAAAATAATAATAATGTACTGATTTTACTCACTCATCGTGAAAACCTTTTGGAAACCTCTCATAAAGGAGAGAGAATACCATCACACAGAGAGAAATTGCCATTATTCCCAGGTTCCTTTTGTCGCCTATCGAAATTGCAGCTATATTTCCGAGACTTCCACAACTAGACGTCCAATATGTTCCCGAATTCTATCCTGATTCTGATTTTTTATTACATAAATATCCGACTGCTTCTATTTGCTTTTCCCCCTAGAAGATGGCTCCAGGTGTAACGCCTCTGACACTCAGCAAATAATGTGGAATGAGTTTTCTAACCTACGCCTTTCCATCCTGGTTGCTAATTCACCACCGTCGACTAACTGCCAGGTACAAAACTGCTTTAGAAAAAGAAGCAGAAACATCAAAGGAATTTAACGAAACGTGAACACAACTCCCCTGCCTAATCCAGAATCAAACTCTGATCATCCTACTTGGGGCAAGTTTAATACCCCTATACCGTAAAAGAAAAGTCTTCCTGCAGGTATGTAGTCAGTAATAATAGGGAATACTATGGAAGCATCTGTAACAAATAATTACATTTATCAAAAGTATGTCTTCAAAGAGCATTATCTTGGTACAACACTAGTCGAATAATCTCCCGGGAAAACTTGGTACAACACTAGTCGAATAATCTCCGGAAAACATGAAGACAAATATATTTGAATCAAATAAGCAAGTTAAGGAATTCCCAAAAATCATTAAAATTTAATCACTAACAAACTTTTATATTTTACAGAGTTTACAGACCAGAAACTACATTTAAAGCTATGGTTTTGGCTTATGACTGAGGTGTTCATTAGAGGTTACTTTGAAATACTGATCAAAGCTAGGTCTCAAATATTTTTGAGAATATTAGCGGAAGGGGGAGCTTATTAAAGGCTTAAACATAGTTTTGGGCATCATGGGAGGGATGAAGAAATCTCATCTCTTTTGAGAGGAACTAACAGACAATAAAAAATTAGTGTATCATGTTCATCAGCTCTCAGCTTACAGGATGCCATTATTTCCACGAATAAAAAACAGATCTAATCATACGGAATTCAGATCAGCGCTAAAGAGAGCAACACTTTTGGAGAAAAACAAATGTTATTTATCCCAACGATTACCTCAGGGTCACGCTGCAATAATAATGTATGAAAGGAGTTTACAATCTTATTGTGATATTCCAGAAATACTGAGAAAAAACCCTGAAACTAACAGGAAGAAACTCTTTGGAAGCATCTTGGAATTTTGGGGCAGTAAAACCGTCCCCTCGACAGAAGTTCTTACTGCAAACAGACCTCATTTCCACTTTCACGTAACAACATTTTTCTGCGGTAACTGTTATTGAGGCACTTTTTATTTCCATTCTCGCTGCAGCAGTTCCACATTTATATTCAGAATGAGCGTTAAAGAGTGAGAGTTTCCATGAACACACTGCAATGGAATTTTTATGAACAACCATTAGAAACGTCATGAATGTTTTGCAGAGACTACTTTTGCTTTCCAGTATCTGTTCGCTTGTGTCAATTGATGCAGATTCAAAATATCTAGCAACCTACAGGAGAGGTGTCCTACACTACTGAAAATGGGATGGTTAATGAGGATTTCGTATTATCTATATAATTACATAACATTTTTTTTACTACGGATTAGTCCAACACATCAGCGGAAATGGACGTTTGAGACTGAAATTTTGTGCTTCAGAAAATAAAATCTAGACGTAAGTTGACGTTTATCATTGAAGAAGCTGTGTGAATGCATCCAGTATATGAATGCATCCCTCGCTTCTAATATTAATAACAAAATGCATTTTAATATTAAATAAGGAGCAAGCATACAAACTCACGCTTATTATATATGGAATCCTATTTACCGACAAGAGAGTAATGAAAAACGTGATCCCGATTAAGAAACCATTTTAAAAGAAAGGAATATGAAGCCAGGCAAACATAAGAGATATTTGTTTCCAAAGAGGACTGGAATTATTAGATTCACACTCAATTTTGTAGCTCAGAGCGATTCTCCCTGAACCAACGAACTAGGTTCCGAATTCTCTAAAATGAAAGTAAAATGAAGCATCACTTGTATGGTAGGTATATCTCTTCTGTTAGAGAATATGGTTTTTCTTCTATTTGCAGACTCTTTATGTAAGTTACGTTTTAATTATTTCAATTTTTTCGACTGTAAAGACGTTTAATTTTCATTCCTTGCAGTTACTCAGAATTCCCAAGCAAAACTATTTTCCGAAGCGTCGTTTGGTGGGAATGCTTCCGTGCTGCAGTAGTCTTGCTTCTTCAAGGCCAATTCCTCTTCTAGAAAGTTCTGATGTTTTAGGGGCGGTTGTTGCCCAGATCACCCAGACGAGACGTCACTCCACTTGACGCAAAACTTACGTCGGGAATCTTGAAACGGGACGAAAAACTATCTCTTTTTTTTTTCAAAGGCGTTGTCTACATCCACAGCTTTCCGAAGAGCTAGTTCTTTTTTTTTAATCACTTCCTTCCACAGTTCGACCTAAGGGCAACTCGTATTTCGCATTCGGTCGCTCTCGTTTTCCACAGACACCCGACTGGTTCTTGTTCTCTACTGTCTCGTATTTCGTCTGGTTATCCCTTCCGGTCAGTGGGTTGATTCTCCTCGAAATCCCCCTTGATACTACTCTTGGCTCTCTGCCAGATATCCAGACATATATTTTCAACGCCCTTTCAGTTAGTTTTTTCCACGGGCACTGATATACCCAATGTTATCATGCGAAGATTTTTATGTATATTGTTTAACTTCTCAGACAAATTCTCAAGCACACACACGCATATATATAAATATATATATATATATGAATGAATTTTATCACATCACCGTGATTCTATATATACAAGCATTGTTACTTATACAAGCGTCCTTTAATATTCAATTCGCTCTACCTCGGAACTATATTTTCATATATGTTACCGGAGGGGAATTTTTAGTTGATAAGTTCAATAGTCTGTGGGCTCGACCATTGAAGACAAGAACTCAGGACTGCAGTGACGCGAATTAAACCTCCCCTTGACGGCCGTGTGGTTTAAGGCGCGTCACTGTGGTCCTGAGTCCTGTCTTCTTGGTTCGAGCCAGGCACGTTTCGACGACTAGAACCAGTTTTCCACTGAAAATTTTTCCTTTGGTTAACATATATGAAAGTATATTATATCTGAGGTAGAGCGAATTGATGTTAAAAGGACATATTTAAGGCTTAACATTTATATATATATATATATATATATATATATATATATATATATATATATATATATATATATATAACATGAAGAGTTTTTTTATTCACAAACACTTATATCGTTTAATAACCAGTTCGCTCTACTTCATAAATGCCTCCATAATCTGAAGTTTGATACTAGATGCCATTAACAATTTTTATTTATCACTTTTCTTACTTGCCGTATTTTGTTTCCAGTGCAGAAGCTCCATACTCTGTATTTTGTATCATTCCCGATAACACATACAGTTTCTGATCCTGAATTCTTTGAATTTGACTCCAGTTTTTAGTTGCAAAAGCGTTCGATAAGTTCTTCAAGCAACGAAGAGACGTTGCGCATTAAAAACCATAATTTCATATGTCACTTTACACTTTTGGCAATAAATAATTATCAAAACATGAACAATGTTTTGCCTTAATATTGGTGTCACCTAATTGCAATGCATTCTTTCTTTAACTCAGCTAGAATCCTATCGCGTATGGTATGTATCATATTTTAATTTTCCTTTCTGAAGATTGATATGCTTTCTCAAAAACATACCTAAAAACAATTGGAAATAGACCTGTTGAGAATCTGATATAACTTATTCTGGAGAATGTGACCTATACATTTTATATATTAAACTATGTATTTACGAAATGTCGAATCATCTCTTCAATTGCAAGAGTAAATTATGTACTTTAAATAACTGATTGATTTTCATATGATTCATTTTGCCTTTATCGACACAAACTATAGCACAGGGTAGGTTGAACCAGCTGTTGTGCTTCAAAAGATTATAACTCCATCCATATAATACAAACTTTTGAAACCATCGCAGAAACTTTGCTCCACCAATATTGGCATTTAATAACACAAGTTGCAGCTGTGGACCCCAGCATTCTTCTGGTTTGGACACTTTCAGCCCAATGAAATATCTAACATGAATAACATAGCTGATGGCTGCTGCATATGTCAAATATAGGAAGCACTGATGGAACAAAAAACAGGCAATAATTATAGTTAGTAAAAATTATATATAAAGGGACCTCAAAGAGACAGTACTCAAATATTAAATCAATCCTGGAAAGAGGAAAGCTGTGGAACTCTGGAAAAAGGGTAAAGTGAAAAACAGAGGCAAAGTTGTCCTGTAATTGTACAACGGAATCTTTCCTTCTTCCTCACACGGCAACGAATGGCCAACCGAGTCGTCCTCAGCGGCGCTGATATCCCATCCATGAGTTGGAACCGGAAGTTCAAAAGGAGCCTGTCCAGTTGTTTCTCCCAGATGAAGCCTTATGCCAGCACGGTCACTCGCTCCTACGAGCAGTCCGTAAATAGTTTTACAAATGTTGAACGGGAAAGGTTTAAACGTTTTGTATAAAATTCCTACGTATTCCATTTTAGAAAGCCATATTGATGCTAATATGAGAAATAATACCAGATACAAGTACGTATGTGTGCGAGTATGAATACACTTCGATGACAAAATACTTAATAGAAAAAGTATTTACCAAAATTCAGGTCTGTACTCATCAAAACAATCTGGAAATCAGGATTGCCAAATGCGTCAGTTATTCAAATGTTGTCATTAAAACGCAAAATGTGGAATGCCCAATTTAGAAAGGCACTCTCTCGAGGCCCAGTTTCACTGCAGGAAATGTGATCAATTTGTTAGGAAATATTTAAACAGAAAAATACTGTTACGTTCCCGAAATGAAACTAATGGCAAAACATTCTTATTCTATCAGTCTGTGACGGCACTCGCAAATATTAAGAACTGTCATCAATCGTCATTCAGAGAAGTAAGGAACAGCAGGTAAACATCTGTCTGCAGTGAAAGCGCTCAGCGGAGTATCAAAGGGACATCAGTAATTCTGGGATAAAAATCAGTCTGGACGAGAGTCTAACCACACACGATTCACATCAGGAATGAAAAGTGACGCATTTCAAATGACGAAAGCTTCATCTCCACTCTGAACGTTGCCTGTTTTTTCTGATAACAGCGCGTTGAAAGGAAACTCATTTCACTTTATAAATATGCACTGGGCACTTTAGCGGGATGGAATATACCGTCATTACCTAGTCATAATTTTCTTTTTTATGTCAACACAACTAGTATTCGAAACATACAGCCATAATAGCGATCCTCATATAAAAAAGGGTTCATTCTTGCGTAAATTAAACTGGCCTCATCTGAGATGCATATTACTCCTTTGTAAAAGCCTTCCACTAACTATACAATTTCACTTTCTAAGAGGAGATTTATCATTTTCGCCCATTCTCTGTCAGTAAGCCTTGAGAAATGTGTAAAGCATTTTGTGTAAATATTTCTTAACTAAGCTCACACCTAAAGAAATCCCATGCACACAAACACACGCACACACAAACACACACACACGCACACACGCGCGCACAATCAGATACACATACCCCAACATAGAATTATATCTTCTCATCCACTATCGGTAGTTTAATCATAAAGATTTTCAAACAAAATTGCAGGATTCTTGATTTGTTTTTGTTTTTTTATTTACGGACATGATCTTTGCACTGGTCCTTCAGCATTAATCATATATTCTAGTCCCTCGTGGTGTTTACCTTTCGAGATCAGAAAGCTAAAGCATCTTAACTAGGAAGGAGCAATTTACACAGATTTAATATGTTCTCTGCTTCACAACCGTGAAGATTACACGCAGTCCTAAACTTCTTTCTTGTTACCTGCTTGCACAATTATCCATGTTTTTAGTAGCTTGTTTTTATATATATATATATATATATATATATATATATATATATATATATATATATATATATATATATATATATATATATATGGTTTAGACAACTGCCCCTTAGACAATTGCCCCTTTACACATAAGTTTCAAAAACATTTATATTAGTTCCCTGTCATTTAGAAAATAGTTACTGGCAGTTTCATCCGTAAATTAACAATTCTCAAAGAAATTGTTGGTAATTACTTAATCACTAACTGCCTGGTTATAAAATAAGTGTCAAGATAGTACAGACAAGCCAACGACTAGTCTGAATACGGTTATGAAACAGTGTCCAGCCATTTTCCTCTATAAACAAACAATTCTTGAAGAAATCATTATTAATTACATAATTACTATCTACAGTAGTTAAAGAAATGTTCATAAAAATGTTAAGATAGTAAGTAGCAACAAGCAATTATCTAGTTAGAATTCAGTCTTGAACTGATCAGTGTATCTACATCTACACCTCTCTTAAACAAACAGAATAAATTATACCACCTATCATGGAGTTCGATGTGAGCGTGATAAAATGAAGCTTATTTATGATGGTTGTATCTATGTCAAGCAGAAAGAGTTGGCAAATAACGTTATATCTTATGAATGTGAGAAACGTTGGCAAAGCAACTAAAACGCCAAAGTTAAAGTTTGTGGAAATGAAGTAGTTGGCCATGTAATGGTCACACCCATGCTGCAGACATATGCCACCAAGAAGTCTTGTTTGTATGGCAGGAAATAAAGAGGAAAGTTATGAGCACCCAAGAGACCGCACAGCAAATAATCACTCGAACTATTCAGTCAATATGAAATGGCGCCTCAACTCAACTACCCGCTGTAAAGCCCTGTCCACACTAGCGGGCACTGCCCGACGGGCAAACACTGCTCCCACTGACCGACTGAGTATGGAGCCAGAACGATGCGATTGTCTGGTAACACTGCTTCAGAAGCGAGAGAAAATATAAACAGCTGGAAGTGCAAGTCGGGCATGCCCACTAGTGTGGACAGGCCATTAGACATATTCGACGGGCAATAAGGCGCTACAAACAAGCTGTCTGCGCTCCACCTCATCCCATTCCGTCAAACCTAACTGGAAATTTCTTGAAGTGTTGAATAGCATCAACCAGCGTCACCTTCAACCAAATGCTTTCAGGCAGGACATCCAGCACCGCCCACACGAAAATGTCATCTAGATTTTAGGGTCAGAATAGCAAACATCTTACAAGATGTCGAGAACCGCCATTTGTTGGACTTTTTGAGATATATAGCCCACAATTTACAATTTTAGTACATTGGAAAATTGCTTTTCGTTGTTTTACAACTTACAAATTTACAATTTTAAATATATAGTTTTATAACATTCATATATTATTGAATAATTCTTCTTAATGAATGAGTTTTAACATTCATGTTTTTTTAATTCTTCTTAAAGGATAACAGATAATACATTAGTTTTATTAGTTTCAGTAGTATTACTCTCCATAATTGTTTTTTTCTGATTTTTCTCTAAAGGGGCCGATTATCCAAAGGGGGCAGTTGTATTGATACCATATATACATATATATATATATATATATATATATATATATATATATATATATATATATATATATATATATATATATATATAAAGTATATATATAAAGACTTTCTGAGTCATAAATAATTTTGTGAACTGTTCTGACTTTCAAAAAATTACAGCTCTTTGAATTTTGAATGAATGTCAAATGAATTTGCAGCAATATTTCAAATCTATAAAACTTCTTAGAACTTCAGTTCTTGAAGAAATGTACTTTTGAGACTCCAACACGTTGACTCAAGTCGTTGGGGCGGGGGAGGGATGAGAATTTAAAGGTTATTGCAGATGAAGGTTAAGGCATTTAAACCATCCCAGGGGGCTCAATTATTTTTTTTTTTTTTGTTGCTGGGAGAATGCTAAAACTACAGTATAATTATCAATTTCAATCCATAAAGACGATTTGGGGTAATTACTGTCCTGACCTACTCCATTTTCTTTTTCATAGTTTGTTCCATGTTAATTTTATTTTGTTCAACTTGTTTTTTTCTGCTATGCAGTCTACAAACACGCCAGCCCACCCTCAACCCATTGCTGAAAAACCTAAGGTTTTTATGCATGTATTTCATTCATGAAATATATATATATATATATATATATATATATATATATATATATATATATATATATATATATATATATATATACATACATATATATATATATACATATACATATATACACATTTAAGTATATATATAATATATATATACATGTATACATACAATTGTTAAATATATAATATATATATACATATATATATACATATATGTATATACTATGTACATATATGTATATATATAATAAAATATATATGTATATATATATATATATATATATATATATATATATATATATATATATATATATGATATATATATATATATATATATATATTTCATGAATGAAAAGAAAAAACCTTAGGTTTTCAGCTTGTGGGCTGGCTAGACTGCATAGCAGAAAAAAAAAAACAAGTAATACAAATAAAAATTAACATGGAACAAACTATGAAAAAGAAAATGGAGTGAGGTCATGAAACAGTAATGACGGACATATGTAAAATCGTCTCGTGGATTGAAATTGATAATTATACTGTAGGTTTATGTTCTCCTAGCAACAAAAAAAAAAAAAAAAAGAAACTGAGCCCTTCACTTCTGGGATGGCGTAAAAATGCTCTTCTTTCAGCTGCAATAACCTGAAATTCTAAAAAATTGACACCCCCAACGACTCGGTCAACGTTTTGGAGTCTCAAAAAGTACATTTCTTCAAGAACTGAAGTTCTAAGAAGTTTTATAGATTTGAAATATTGCAGCAAATTCATTTGACATTCATTCAAAAAATTCAAAGAGCTGTGATTTTTGAAAGTCAGAACAGTTCACAAAATTATTTATGACACAGAAAGTCTTTAAATGATAACCGATTCAAAAACTTAAAAAATAAAGAAAGTAAGGAAAGTTTTAAGCTACTCTAGTATCCTTGGTATTATACCTTCCATTTATAAGAAAAATCATTACATTGGAAAGCATCATTCCTGGAACAGGTTCCTTCGGATTGAACTTTCTGATTCGGAACAGAAATCAAGCACTTGCAAAAATACCAAATCAAGCAAAAAAAAACTATTTTTTCTTTCATTTTATGTACCGTAAATTAACACTTCTCGGTGGAATTGATAATGATACATATGTATATTACCGCAATAAGAACGAATGATTTAGCATCTGATACTCTACATTACAACGAATTACTTACTAAATGGTTTTTTTTTTATTTGTAAACATGAGAATTTATTTCTGTTCTGCACTGCAGGATGTGCGCACGGCCGAGATATTGCCCGTGTGAATAAAATCCAATTTGGGCTCCCGATGAGAGTGTCAGGACCAGACTTTTAGACGATGAGGTTTGACGGGGACCGAGGGACGATCATCGTAAAGCCCAGGAGTTTAAAAGCCGAATCCTGAAGGGAATGTTGAGAAAAGAGAGATCGCTAACCCTTCAAAGGTCTATTTGAAAGCAGAACGGATGGAGCCGACCTTCAAAAGCTTTATAGGAATGGAATGGAATGGAATATTTAGAATCTAGGCAAAGGCCAAGCGCTGGGACATACGATAAAGTCACTCAGAACTGAAATGGAAGTTGAGAGCAAAAAGGTCTGAAAGGCGAAGCTGGAGAAAAGCCTCGAAGTTGCATCAGGAAACAATTATCAGGAGAGGGTTGAAGAAAGTAAGATGGAAGAAAGAGAATACGAACGGAAGTCGAGTAAAAGGAAGGGACGCTACAAAAAAAAAACTTAAATAATGCCTAGAGTGCTCCACGTGAGGTGCACTGACAACACCACCTCCTTATGGAGTGAAAGCTTTTGGTGCAAGAAAACATAAGTTTAATAGAAGAGCCTGGTACAAATCGGAAGATTTTCCAGCAAAAGTTTATGATAATTATGTGTATATATAATCATAATTATAATTATAGAGAGGCTCTCTAAGATTCGCCTGAGGAACAGACAAAAGGTAATGGACGATGAGTACATATATATATATATATATATATATATATATATATATATATATATATATATATATATATATATATATATATATATATATATATATACAAAGCCAGTAGGCTAAGAAGAGACGAATGGAAAAAGCATTGTTACATAATGTAAAGGGATCTAGCAATCCCCTAACCCCTACACACTACCACAACCACCACAATAGGAAAAGTTGTCTTACAGACAACAGGAAGATAATAAAATTTTATTGTAAATTGAATTATAAATCATAAAGATTATAAATGGCATGATGGGATGCAGGGTGCAATTAAAGAGTTGAAAATAACTGCCATCTACAATGGTCACAGTTTTTGGTTCTTTAAAGTTAAAACATGATGCTATATATATATATATATATATATATATATATATATATATATATATATATATATATATATATATATATATATATATATATATATATATTTATATATATACATATAATTATATATTTATATATATACATATAATTATATATTTAATATATATATGATATATACATATATAGAAATAATCAACACACAACCACGTGCGGAACAAAATAAATTTGACTTGTATGGCCTAGTGGGCAGCGCCCTTGCCTTTCAACTGAAAGACCTGGGTTCGATCCTGATGTGAGTCAGAAATTTTTATACACACACACATATATATATATATATATATATATATATATATATATATATATAGAGAGAGAGAGAGAGAGAGAGAGAGAGAGAGAGAGAGAGAGAGAGAGAGAGAGAGAGAGAGAGAGAGAGAGAGAGAGAGAATGTTAAGCGCACGAATACAATACCAACAATCGTCTATGGAAAAGTTACTTAAAGTTTGCTTTCGGACGATTTTTAAAATGAGGCTTCTATGGATCCTGTAGACGTGCCATCCTTGATACACACACCACTGAACAATATCACATGGCCCAGAAAGTATAGACAATCGTAAATGATAACTTTATTGGTAATGTGAAATTAAGATATATAATCATTGCGTATGAAAACAACTCGTTGTGATGGTAAAAATCTGAATGACTGATAATGACGCCTCGCCCGAATCCCGACAACCGAATCAAAATTGCTGCCGAAAGCGAATGGCGAAATGACCTCATTACGAAAGGCCTCAGGATCTGAAAATGGAATGATTAATGATGATTCGGCCTTTGCTAAGCGATATAGTAATGAAGCACTCATGTCATTACGTGAATGTAATCAAACCAGTTTTTTAACAGTATTATTATGAAGTTCTGAAAATAAAAGAAAAATGGATGACATGATTACAGAATAGTAATACCTGAGAATGATATTTGAAGATTCTAATGTCTGATCTATTTTAATTATTGAATGTGGTCTGCTCTTCGCAACAGAATGCAAAAGGTTTTGGTATTGTTATTGTAGCTACAGTTTGATTTTTGTAGAGTTCGTAAAATGGCTACTGTGTAAAACGACTGGCCGAAAATCACCTTGCATGCAAGAGTTTGTGTTTTGCACAGTGTGGGAGTTCACGTGAAAAAATATTAAAAAAAAGTTATTTACTTCGATTTAAATGATGAATACCAGTTTCATGGGGAAAATATTTATTCTCATGATACTTTCATAAAGTCAACAATATGAAAACAGTATGAAGATGATGATATTGCAGTCATAGATTGGAAGATGACTCAAAGTTGATTTATATGAACACACACACCTATATATATATATATATATATATATATATATATATATATATATATATATATATATATATATATATATATCACTACTCTAACTTTTGATTCATTTTCCAATCTATGACAGCAATATCGTCATCTTAATATTGCTCTCATCTTCATGAGTTTAACAATTATCATGAGAATAATTATTGCTCCCATGAAATGAGTATTCGTCATTTAAATCGATGTAAAGTCTTTTTAAAACTTTTTTTTACGTATCCCGACTCCTCCATTCTGCAAAACACATACTCTTCCATGCAAGATGGCTTTCTGCCATTCTTTCTTCAAAATAAACATTTCTCTCTCTCTCTCTCTCTCTCTCTCTCTCTCATTATATATATATATATATATATATATATATATATATATATATATATATATATATATATATATATATATATATATATATATATATATATATATATATATATATATATATATATATATATATATATATATATATATATATATATATTGTTATGTGTGAGGGTCTTGGTTGATCATGTATTATTCAATTTACGTAGTTTTCACGGCCCTGCAAACCAAGATTACACGTAACCTGCCACTTGAAGCCAAAAGTTAACCTCAAAGACAGTCGTTAATTAGCTAAAGGTCGCCAGTTAAGGGTTATTAACCTTAACAAAGAATATTTGAGATGAATTTGATTTTAAACGCAACAGTTCTTCCAAACATTCGGACGCGAGGCATAAAAAGCATCGAGATTTAACCTGATTTTGCTTACCCTAAATCCTAGGTATTTTACTGAATAACGGGTTGAAGCTAACAATATAATAATTAGGCTTAATCTAGACTTTGTAAACACATATACAGTAAGTGGGGATGAAGGAGGAAACAAAAGAAATGCGAAATACAGAAAAAGATAAAAAGAATGGGCGAAGTTTTGAACAAAAAGCGACTTTACTTTACCTTAGGACGAACGCAGCGCACCAACACCGCCGAGAGGGGCTTCGCAATTGCTTCTTCACTTCACTAATAGCATAATAGAAAAAGAAAGGGGACAGGGCCACCTTCCAGACGTCTGCCCGAGACGGCGGCTAGTTTCTCTCTCTCCTTCCCTGACCGGCCTAGGTCAAACAGTCACACCAGGTGCCTTAGGGCGTTCTTGTTTTCAAAACATTCGCCATGAGACAGGTAGAAAGGAAAAAGGACCTTAGGACCACCTATTTTTAAGGCTGATATGGGAAATTTTCCTATAGGGGAAAAATGGCTAAATGCTACCTATCCTTTTCAACGGACGTTAAAGTTTGAACTGAAGACGCTCCTAGCGTGGGACAAAGCAATTTCCCTGTCTCAGTCAGGCTGACATTTTTACTATCCCTAAATGTTCGAGGGCGAACAGCGTAAATATTTATAAAAGCTCCCCCCTTTAAGAGGGCCTTCACTCCCTTTTCGGGCGTGAAGGTCTATACTAAGCAAGCTGTTCGCCTCTCGTAGGTTACTCTCCTTCCCCTGAGCAGATTAGTCCTGGTTAGCCTACCTAGCTACAGAACTACCTAACCCTAGATAGGATACGAGCTATATTCACTACTTTACCTAATTCTAATAGTACTGGAAGGTGCTCACGGTTATTATAGGCTACCTCCTACAATCATGATGTGTTTTAGACCTAGCCTAGTGGTACATTCTATGATATTCCCTAGCCTAACCTATCCTAACCCGACCGTAGCACCAACATAAGAGTTAATATTCTAACTAAATTACAACATGGTTTATGTTTAATACAATTAAAATTTACTAGTTAATTCATGAGGGTTGTCTCATATGATAAATGGGTGCCTCACTGAGGTCTTAGGCCATGCGTGTCCTGAGCATCGTGGCTCAGTTCACAATAGTTAAGATTACTGAAATTAGTTATGCTACTTACATGATTACTGCGGCTTGGTGGTAAGTGTAAGGAACAAGGTTACTAAATTGATGTACCGTACTTTAAGGCGGCCTAGGCTAGGTACAAGTAAAAGGAAGAGATCACACTGGCTACCTCCTCTGGGCAAGGGGCCAGGATCACTCTTAGATGTTAGGGCACTGTGCCGAGAGGGCACTAGTACCAGGATGAGCTTATAGCTTCGGCAACTACTGGACTCTCTTCCGCCCCTTCTTCTTCTTCTTCGGGTTCCTCCAAGGCCTATCAGTAGCTGGCCCAGCAGGTGATGAGAGCACCGACTCCGGGACAGGCCAGAAGGGCTAGGGCGCGAAGTCAGGGGCAACTGCAAAGCTGCGGAGGACTCCCTACTCTGGCTGCTGCGACAACCGGAGCGAGAGCGATCTCGACTTCTGCGTCCGAGGATGCCAGTTCCTGGTCTTCCAGGAAGGGGTACCATTTCGATCCTCCAGGGTTCATCCCTGGAGTCATATTTGCGAAGAAGAAGGTTCGGGTGCTGGAGGCTCTCCAGTCGCAATGATCAGCTGCATGGGGAATCCTAAATCTCCCGGAGGAGGATTCGCCTCATGATTTAGACCCGCATGGGGCCTTTTCCACTGGTAGCTCAACGTCCGTGGCGGACGGAGTCTGGCACTGCTCAGTGCTCGCAAGTGGCACTGGCAGCAGTTGAGGGTCAGGCATGCCTGACAAGGGGTCCGGAGGTGCACACCTCGTGGACGACTTGTAGGTTGGCTGCGGCAGAGATTCCTGCCCCAGCGGGAGATCGTAGCTCTCGGTGAGTTTTGTTCGGGGGTGTCCGCTGGCGTTGCTTGTTTGGGCAGCCCTCCCAATTTGTGGAGTGGTCTGCCCGCTTGCACGTCCTGCAGCGGTACTGCTCCTCCTGAATCTCTTCGGGGAGAGGGAGGACCTCTTGGTGGGCCAGCCCTTCGCGATTGGAGAGGGCTAGGCCTGAAATAATTTGTTTATGCCCCTTCCGTGGACCACTTTGGTGGGCGGAAGGTGGGGTTTGACCTTATTGAGAGTGTTAGATGGGGCCTCTGTGGAGGAGGTAACGCGGCTGCGGAGTGGCGTTGGTGATGGGCTTCCGCAGAGAAGATCCCTGACCCAACAAGAAGGCCACTCCGGGCCGAATTCCACCTACCACGCCGAGGCGGTGGGGTATCGTGCCCCAAGGTGTCATAACCTGGAGTTGGACAGTAGGAACGGTAATGGTGTGGCCCTCTATCCACTTCATTTCCCACCGGGTTTCTTCGTCAACCATGGCACCGGCTGGCACTTGGGCCCTAGTGATCAGGCTAATGTCTGCCGCAGTGTCTACTGTGACCGGAAGGGTCACGGGCAGGCTAGTGCTCTGAAGAGGGGCCACCGAGATGAACTGGATTTCAGTCTCTCAGGGGTAAAGGATCCGTGCGGACCAGCAGCAGAAAATGAAGTGCTGATTAGGTTGACAAATTTGGTGGTGGGGACATGATGTGGACAGGCCGGAGATCCAGCATTGTAGTGGCTAGCAGCCCCACAGGATCTGCACGGGCCTTTGGATGGGCTCGGTGGCCTGCAGTAACTGTTGGAGGAGAGGGCTGAGCGGATGAATCGGGAGCGGAGTTCTGGCTGGTAGGGTTAGGCTGCTTATTAGTGCCGAGTTTGTATCGGCACTCAGCTTCAGCGTGGCCCCCCTTCTTGCAATAGTTGCATATGGTCTTGCTAGGCAGTCCATTCTTCGGGCGAGTGGAGTTCGAGAGGTAGGCCGGAGGGATGATTCGCTTCTGAGAGGTGCTATGCGACTGATTGAAAGTTTCCCACGAATCAGCCATGCGACAAGCTTCCATAAGTGTGGAGGGCTGTTTATCGTTAAGATATACAGCAAGGGGCCCTGGCACACATTGGAAAAGGTCTTCTAGCATGGTCCGATTGAAAAGATCCTCAAACGTCGTGCAGGCCAAGGAGTCGAACCAGCGCTGCACCGGACTGGGTTTTGTGACATGCCCATTCTATCCAAGACCAGCCGACTGCCTTGGCAAGACCTCGGAACCGTTGTCTCCATTTTTCTGGGGTTATCTCGCAGGCCTTTGTAATGACTCTACGAACTTCTGCCATGTTGCCTCTCTGGCTCTTCTCCAGTGAGCTAAGCGCTGCCTTGGCTTTTCCTCCATATGCTTGGCTAGTATCAAGGCTCTCTCCGTCTCCGTGGTGCTGTAGTTATCGAAAAGAGCCTCGATCTCCTCCAGCCATGCTTTCTGGCTCGTCCTCAGTCCACTTGGGGACTAGGGAATTGATGCTCGAAATTGGAGCGTTTGATGCAGCAGGTGTAGGACTGGAGGCTTGCTGTCGAGCCATAGCTTCGGCATTCTCCATTTTGGCTCTTTCCAGCTCGAGCTCTTTCTCCTTGCAGGCTAGCTCACTTTCCTTGCAGGCTAACTCATGCCGTCTTCTTCTTTCTTCTCTCTCCTCTTCTAATTGCCTTTGCTCGGCTTCATACGCCCTTCGTTCTTCTTCATACTTCCTCTGCTCGGCTTCATACATCCTCTGCTCGGCTTCATACTTCCTCTGCTCGAGTCTTTCTTCTTCTCCCGCTTGGCCAAGTCGTCCACTTGCTCCTTAACCCAGGTGGTAAGTTCCGAGCCGGTGAGACCTGCCGCCGTCCCCAGCCCCAGGAAGGTTTTATAATGCTCTGCTGCCATGGTTCTGGTGGGGAAGGGCGCCTAACCAGGTCGACTGGGCGTACTTGGGCAGCGAGGAAGTGTCTCTTCAATAATGACGTGGCACCCTTTCAAAAGGTGGCACTGTAGTTTGGGTGTGCCGTGTACAGGTCACACTGGTGGCACTCAGTATCCCTAGGCACTGGTGCAGGTTAGGTCTCAGAAGAACTTTTCTTCTGTGTTCCCTTTGTTTTTGTTTTATTTATTTTTCTGGATGCTTGCTTGGGGGCACTTATGGTGCCAATGTGTTCCTAGGGACCCTCTACTGGAGTCCAACTAGGCTATATGGGAGGAAAGGCACTCTACACCCCTGCAGAGTGCAACAATCGAATGAGAGAGAAAGGGAAGGTAAAAAGAGAGAGAGAGAGAGAGAGAGAGAGAGTAAGCTATTCAAGTGATGACAGTGCTGCAAATTATTGGCACTGTGGAATAAAGTGAATTTGGGTTTTTTTTTTTTTTTCTTTAAAGATCCTCGTGAGTGGCTGGTCCCAGTACCCAACCCAGTGCTGGCCCCTTCTTTTTTCAGAGGGTGAAAACTACTGTTTGCTTCGGTCTGGATAGCAGGCCTCACTGTGACCCGACAGTTTATCACTATATCGTAATTACTCTTAACTTGTCCTCATCTATTGTGGGACAGAGGTGTTTCTTTTATTTGGTTTATTATATTCGAATTAATTAGCCTAGTGTCGGCCGTTCTTTCTTTGAAGAGGGTCACGTACACTTAGGTTAGGAATGCTTACTTGAATGACGAGAGAGAGAGAGAGAGAGAGAGAGAGAGAGAGAGAGAGAGAGAGAGAGAGAGAGATTTTCAATCAGCTAATTTCTTGCTGTTTGAGAACATGTAAAGCAAAGATCTTATAAATGCACAATGGCATGGATCTTAATAAAATGATATAGATGCGTCGTCTTGGCTTCCTTAGGGATTACTTTATTATCTTAATTTTCCTGGGAGCCGACGTCACAAAAGTTTATCGTAAAATTTTAAATTCTCTTTATATGATTTTTATAGCAGGTATCTGTATAAGAACTTGTTATGGTATTACTCCTAACTAAGGCCTATCTTTCCCTGCCTAAATTATCTTTTGGTTTTGTCTATCGAAGTCTGTCTAGCTAAGATATTGCGAGGTGGGTTCGCTACGAAAGGAAAAAAAAAAAAAAATATGACCCAAGAGTGGCTCGGGCAGAGTCTGGTCACAACAGCGGATGACAATAACACGGGTCTTCAAATGGCGGCCAGGTCCCGTTAGGCCTAAATTTCAAAACCTTGGGCGGCGCGAAGGAACACCAAAATGGCCGGTCCTCTAGTTCAAACAAATTCAAAACAACCGCGCGAACACGGCGGAGGAATCCAAAATGGCGGGTATTTTCTTTTTTGCACAAATTCAAACAACAAACGAAACAAATGCAGGTATCCAGATTTTACTTTAAATATACCAATCATGCATAGCGTTTTACGTTACGGATGGAAAACTAAATTACCAAACAACTTTGTCTTTTGTTATCGTATTCTCACCCGGACATTAAACAAAAGAATGAAAAGAGAAATGCTCGCCTGCCTGCGTAAATTTACGTTGTTGAACGGTACCTTTATTGTAAAATTACTATTTCAGTTCGTTTGCTACTTCACTGACACTGTTTTGAATGATTCCCGCTATATGCAAACAATAACGATCGGAACTGCCGACGCAATTTCTAAATTACTTTGTGTACATGAAATGGGCTCCGCGATTCGGCCTTTGAATTCGTTACTTGAACGACTTGACTCACGATCCGAACACGGTAAAATGCCCTTTGTCTTAAACGTTATAAATTATGACGCTCTGCTCTCGACGCACCCTTGCCTACCTACGCTAATTCTCGCTACACTTGTTATTATAACTATTCTCTTTACTGCTTATTATTATGCCTGGTTCCTTGTTTGGAAGAATGAAATGGAGTTCGATATCTGACTTTTATTTTTTTGGAATTAATGTAATTTTAATTTCCTTTTCTCCAGATTCTTTCTCTAAAATGTACTTTAGATTCTACGCAAGGTCGCCAATGTTACGTGTGAGGGTCTTGGTTGATCATGTATTATTCAATTTACGTAGTTTTCACGGCCCTGCAAACCAAGATTACACGTAACCTGCCACTTGAAGCCAAAAGTTAACCTCAAAGACAGTCGTTAATTAGCCAAAGGTCGCCAGTTAAGGGTTATTAACCTTAACAAAGAATATTTGAGATGAATTTGATTTTAAACGCAACGGTTCTTCCAAACATTCGGACGCGAGGCATAAAAAGCATCGAGATTTAACCTGATTTTGCTTACCCTAAATCCTAGGTATTTTACTGGAATAACGGGTTTGAAGCTAACAATATAATAATTAGGCTTAATCTAGACTTCGTAAACACATATACAGTAAGTGGGGATGAAGGAGGAAGCAAAAGAAATGCGAAATACAGAAAAAGATAAAAGAATGGGCGAAGTTTTGAACAAAAAGCGACTTTACCTTAGGACGAACGTTGTGCGCACCAACACCGCCGAGAGGGGCTTCGCAATTGCTTCTTCACTTCACTAATAGCATAATAGAAAAAGAAAGGGGACAAGGCCACCTTCCAGACGTCTGCCCGAGACGGCGGCTAGTTTCTCTCTCTCCTTCCCTGACCGGCCTAGGTCAGGACAGTCACACCAGGTGTCCACGTTCTTGTTTTCAAAATATTCGCCATGAGACAGGTAGAAAGGAAAAAGGACCTTAGGACCACCTATTTCTAAGGCTGATATGGGAATTTTCCTATAGGGGAAAAAATGGCTAAATGCTACCTATCCTTTTCAACGGACGTTAAAGTTTGAACTGAAGACGCTCCTAGCGTGGGACAAAGCAATTTCCCTGTCTTGATCAGGCTGATACTACTATCCCTAAATGTTCGAGGGCGAACAGCGTAAATATTTATAAAAATATATATATACGAGGGTAAGTCAAAAAGTTCCAGGAAAAATTCAATATACTCTTTATTTAAGGAAATTCAAACATCATTTTTCTACATATCTACCATCTAACTCTATACACTTTTCAAGGCTCTGTTTCCACCTCTGCAACCCTTCTTTGTAGAAATTTGGGGCCTTTCTATTAAACCATGTTGAAACTGCATGTTTAGCAGCATCCAAAGATTCAAACCGGACTCCTCTTAAGTGTTCCTTGAGCTTTGGGAACAGGAAAAAATCTGAAGGAGCAAGATCAGGACTATAAGGAGGATGTGGAAGAGTTTCCCACCTAAATTTCCGTAGGACTTCTCTTGCAACCCTTGATGAATGTGCTGGAGCGTTATCATGATGGAACAAAATTCTGCAGTGCAACTTTCCTCGACGTTTTTTAGCCAATGCAGTCTTCAGTTTTTGCAAAACACCTTTGTAGTAGTTCCCGGTGATTGTTTTTGTCCTTCAAGGAAATCAATCAAAATCACTCCTGGCGTCCCAAAACACTGTTGCCATAACCTTCTGGGCAGATCTCGCCACTTTGAACTTCACTGGTGCAGCTGAACCTCTTGGTAACCATTGCTTGATTGAATTTTACTTTCTGGGTCATATTGATGGATCAAAGTTTCATCTCCAGTAACAATCCGGTCAAAAATTCTGATTCATTTGATTCAATCTTCGTTAAAACTGCAAAGAAAGTTCAGCTCTTTGATGCAGTTGGTCTTTGCGCAACGCTTTTGGGACCCAACGTGCTGAAAGTTTACTCAAACCAAGATTTTCATTCAAAATTGAAAATGCGGAACCATGGGAGATCCCAGTTTCATTAGCTATCATATCGATAGTAATCCGACGATCTTCATCCACTAGATTCTGCACCAAAGCCACAATTCTTTCATTTTTTGCAGTCGATGGTCTTCCCTCTCTTAGGTTGTCTTTGAGGTCCTCCCGACCATCAACCAAATCGCTTTATCCAATCATAAACAACTGATTTACATGGAGAAGAATCTCCATAAACTTGTTGCAAAGCTTCAATAATTTTCCTGGTTTCCAATCAAGCTTGGTCAGGAACTTGATGTTAGCTCTCATCTCAAAATTTTTATTTTCCATGGGTTCAAGAAGTTAATTTTCTGAAGCAGATGTTAACACCACAGTAGCAAAGAGGATGACTGAGGTAACAAGTCTATATGATCACAATCACAGATAATTGTTTACCAAGTATTTGGGTTGTTTCATTCCTGTGTAAATACATCATTCAACAATTTTTTCCTGGAACTTTTTTGACTTACCCTCGTATATATATATATATATATATATATATATATATATATATATATATATATATATATATATATATATATATATATATATATATATATATATATAATATATAAATATATATATATATATAGTTGCCTGCTATAATAACAATATCACAAACTTATGCATTCCTTTACAAAGAGCAAATCACATTCTATAAGTAAAACAAACCAAACATTAGAATCTTTAGACATTAGAATCTTCAAATTTCAGTCTCACGAATTATAAGTCACTTCCTGGTTCTGCATTCTAGAACTTCGGGCTTTCAGCATAAAAAGAAACCAAAATAGAAATTGAAACCCGAGTGAAGATTGCGACAATTATTGTAAAGTTGTCCTCTTTCACTGAAGTTAAATTACGTGCAGACTAACACTTTCATTTACCCGACCCAAACTTTTAGTTAAGGTGAGCTGTCTGTTTTGAGTGATACCACTGTTTTGAACTGTTATTTATCTAAGCAGAGACTCCCCTCCCGTAAATATGAATAAGTAATACTGGAAAATAGTTTTCTGCAGACATCATACCCACATGAATCTTCAAGCTCACTCGCGTTTTGTCACTGCTAAGATATAGATAATATGTGAATATCATGTAGAATCTGGAAGACAATTCATATGGATAAAAAGTTGTGAAATAGTTGACAATTTTATTCTGCAAAAACGTTAAGTCAATTACCCTTTTGGTACTGGTCAAATATTGTACATTTCTGCAATTCACTTGGTTCAAACACTGCAATAAAACTTTAAACTATTAACTCTGTTTGAACAACAAACCTAACGTCCTTTTGCCGTAGGAGTGTAGTGGCGCCATTGGACAAGCATTATATATTTCCGAATGTCATTTAGACAAGGAGGGAAAATCACATCGTTAGAAAGTTGTAAATTCCCCTGACGCATAAAACTGCTCTTGCATGCATATGTGAGCGTTAAGACTAGGATTACATCTCTTGTTACTACCTGGTGTTATATGCAGTGTCACGGATCTCGTCATCATCCCGTGTGTTCTAAAGCCAAGGATTCCTTTGAAATGGGCTGAGTGCTTTTGTCTGCAGTGCACTTCATTACTATTCACGAGGGATGGAATACATGTCCACTTGAAGAGACAAAGGGTACAGAGTGTTGTCGAATTTCCACACCACCTCTCTCTCTCTCTCTCTCTCTCTCTCTCTCTCTCTCTCTCTCTCTCTCTCTCTCTCTTTTGTCTCTCTTGCCCCTCCTCTCTGCCTCTCTCTTTTCCCCCTCTCTCTTTCCCCTCCAATCTCTCTCTCTTTTCCTTTCTATCTATCTTCCTTTTCCCCTCCTCTCTCTCTCTCTCTCTCTCTCTCTCTCTCTCTCTCTCTCTCTCTCTCTCTCTCTCTCTCTCTCTCTCTCACTGATACCACACCAGAAGAAATTTGTTACAAAAGCTATAACAATGCTATCAAAGATATTTGTATATATATTATATAGGGGTAATTGAAATGGTAATAACATGAAAGACAAAAACATTCGAGTTTGAAAAAACAGAAGCAACATTACAACTGATAATAGGTCTCGTCCGTCTGACCAAAATAAGAAGTCAGTGTTATTTACACGCTGCAGAAGTTAGAAAACTGGATCCAGATGGAGTTGGCATGCAATATAATCCTTTCCCTCATTCACAGGGTTCTACGTATCAATTGAAGTGCAATGTACAAGTACCCGGGAGAAATCTGGACATGACAATTTTTTTTTCATTAATCCCCCTACGATGATTCCAGTGTCAGAAAAGAAATTTCTCCTTACGTCTGGTATCTTCGTGATTATGAACTGGGGATAAGGTCTGAATAGTTTTCAAATATGCAGAACCATATTCTGGATTCCTTGTGGTGCTCTCTCTCTCTCTCTCTCTCTCTCTCTCTCTCTCTCTCTCTCTCTCTCTCTCTCTCTCTCTCTCTCTCAGCATGTACGATATGTAATATGTTTCATTTGTTATACTTATAGTATTTATTAATTCACTTTCATTTAAACATTTATTTTTGCACACACACACGCATATATATATATATATATATATATATATATATATATATATATATATATATATATATATATATATATATATATATATATTATATATATGTATGTGTGTGTGTGTAAAATGGGTGTCAGAGTCAAAGGACAGCATATAGAGCAATTAGAGAGCTGAGTGGCAGTGCTGGGTGAACATAAGGATATACCAGTCAGGGATATGCAAGGCAATTTATTGACCAACAGTTGAAATCATAAATAGACGGAAAGATCACTTTGAGACACTTCTTAACAGACCAGTCTCCCCCAAAGAGGATATACTACCGCCTGCTCAGGAAGATTTAAATATTGATGAAGGTGAGATCAGGCTAGAAGAAGTAGTTAAGGCAATAAAGCAGTTACAGAATTATAAGGCACCAGGAGAGGATGGTTTATTCCCGGAAGTGTTTTAAGTGGAGGAGGATACATTAGTATCTGTCGTGAAGATATTATTCAGGGAGATATGGGTGACGGGGTAATACCATCAGGTTGGAAGAATGGTGTGATCATTAGGCCTCTTATACACAATATGTGGGCAAGTATGGTTTTGGTAAACGCTTCAGAACAGTGTCGAGGTTTGGTATTGAAGCACTGTGCTCACATCTGTTGAGCCGCGAGTGTTTACATGGAACCTGCTAACCAAATCCGGTCAGTGGAAGAAACATTTCTGAGCACGACAGAAGCTCCGCATACGCTTTGCACTTTTCATTTCGATTTTTATAAATGTGACTCTTTACCTGGTATAGACAAGGCCGGTCCCTATACTGTTCAATCAGCTGTAAAGTAAGCGCCTTTGTCAACTCAAAATGCCTGGCTGATGTTGCAAACACCGGTAAAGCGCCGTCCATTGCTGTGTACGGAGCCCGAATGGAGTGGCAGGGGCCCACGTAGGTGAGCACGCAAATATTTAGCTCACTTCAGCGTTTCTGCCTACACAAGCAGTTTCCGAGCACAGCTTCGATACCATACTTCGAAACCATACTGCGCCAAGTAGCGTTTATAAGGGCTCTTATACACGATACTTGGCCAAGTATGGTGAAAAGCGTATGAAAAACAACATAATATGAGTTTTAAAGGAATGAACAGTGTCGTTCAAAAATAGCCAGTATGCGAAATACTACGTATATGGCCACTGTCGATAAACAAAAAAGCAGCATGAGTGGTTTGCAAATTTAATTTTTAGCATCGCTAATAAGACGAAACATGACGCTACATGACTGACATACTCAATTCTAAGCGAAATATGAAAAAAAAAAAAATGTGGGAAAAGTGATGTAAAGCGAGGACGCCACAAATGGGACATAAAGACTCAGAGACTGAGTTTGTTAAGAGGATCTGCGGAGAATGATCCTTCTGCCAAACGACTTTTTTGCGAAATTCGAAAAGCAGCCTTTTGGTTGTGTTAACACAGAGTCGACACGAGACGTTTTCCCCAAAGATTATTCCTTCGAGGAGATTTAATGGCTTATGAGGAGAACCTCTCTGTTAATTATAATGTCAAAAATGATTCTCATTGTAATTTTTATGATCTACTTACATTTCTATCGTTTCATTTAAAAATGTATTTTTTTTTCTTTCTCAGTACCTGATCTTTTCTTCTGTATTTCCCACACCTTCTATTATTTCTTTCTAATGAACACCATATATATTATTTGGAAGCTTGAATTTCTAGTCAGTGGCCCCTTTGGTGGGCTTGTACCATATGAATATGGTTGTTCATCTTCTGAATAATAATAATAATAATAATAATAATAATAATAATAATAATAATAATAATAATATAATAATAATAATAATAATAATAATAATAATAATAATAATAATAATAATAATAATAATAATAATAATCGATTTTCATCAGCGATAAATAATTCCGAATAATAAGGGTGGGTTGGGAGATCTAAAAAAAAACCTGTAAATGATGCCTTCAGCTTTCAACAGTCGAACCAAGGATGAACCACCTGTGCAGGAAAATTCCTTCAAACTCTTCGCATACCTGTACAAAAACAGAATCAGTTACGCATCGATACCCGTCCTCTCAAGGTTACCCTGGTAGCATTCTCCTGAATATAAGGCCTTTCATTTCAGCGTTTCCTCACCCCATTCAACCAACACTTTTTCATTCCCCGTCTCCAGAATCATTCGCACTTTCCACTAGCCTATATTCCTCTAGTCTCTCAGCATGGCCGAGCCACCTCAGGACGCTCTGATACATCTTCACTCCTATAGTAATAATTTCATGATTATAATGATAATTATGATGATTATAGTTATTTTTATTATTCTGTAGATGAAATCTTTCCGTATGGAACAAGACCACAGGGGCCACTGACTCGAAATTCAAGCATCTAAAGAATATGGTGTTCAGAATATGGTGTTCATTAGGAATAAGTGAGAGGAAGTAAAGCGAAATACATAATAAGAGATACTTATTAAAAAGAAAGATAAATAAATAAATAAATAAAAATAAAAAATAGAAAAGATAAATAGATAAAATGTATCATAATGCGAGGAGAATACTAACAGGGTAGTAATGCACTGGATCTTCGCTTGAACTTCTGAAGTTCCAACTGCATGACATCCTCTGGGAGGCTGTTCCACAGTCAAACGGTGAGAGGGATAAAGGCCCTCTGGAACTGAGAAGTTCGACAGTGAGGCACATTTACTGCATACTGGTGCTGCTGTTCAGCAAATATAGTTGCCCTCGATTACGATAATGATAATGAATATGATAATGAGAATGGTGATGAATCATCAGCGGTCAGTTTCCCGTCTCATAATGTTTCCGATTCAGGAAGATATTTATTGTGACATCAACGACGCTTTTGTATGATACAAGAAATGCTGCGTCACAATTTAGAATACTCTCTGTAACACAGAGGTTTACTTCACTGCGCCATTATTACATCTTTCACAAAATTTGAAGCTGCATCCCTTTGCCATACTGTTTCAAATGACTTTGTTCGAACAGGAGACCCAAGACTACAGCGCCCTGTATTTGTATTGCCAAAGATTCGGAATACGTTTGCGACTGATAAAAGAACCTTTCGGTATACAATTAATGTTTC
Organism: Macrobrachium rosenbergii; assembly: GCF_040412425.1. Taxonomy (NCBI): domain Eukaryota; kingdom Metazoa; phylum Arthropoda; class Malacostraca; order Decapoda; family Palaemonidae; genus Macrobrachium; species Macrobrachium rosenbergii. The sequence goes on along the minus strand of NC_089770.1, from coordinate 35,348,506 downwards.
CTTGATTAGTGATTAAAATTAGAGAGGGCAGGAAGGAAGAAGGAAGGAACAAGATTATGAGAGAGAGAGAGAGAGAGAGAGAGAGAGAGAGAGAGAGAGAGAGAGAGAGAGAGAGAGAGAACTAAACTAAGAACATTTTTTCAGGCTTTCATAATTATTCCTATTATATTGTAACAATCGTTAGTTAGCTTTCATTTAAAAATTAACACTTTACTGTAGAAAAGGCCGAACTGATCTCTCTCTCTCTCTCTCTCTCTCTCTCTCTCTCTCTCTCTCTCTCTCTCTCTCTCTCTCTATATATATATATATATATATATATATATATATATATATATATATATATATATATATATATATATATATATATATATATATATATATATATATATATATTATGTGTATATATATATATATATATATATATATATATATATATATATATATATATATATATATATATATTATGAGACCAGGTTATATGTTTCCCACTACCAGACATCATAATATCTTCATGTTTCTTGCAATTCTGATCTTAAGGTTTTGTAGTGACAAGCGTATCCAAAATCCAAAAACGCAAAGAACTCAAGAAGTTAAGAGGGCATGGCTATTACATCTAACACACACACACACACACACACACACACACACACACACACACACACACACACACACACACATATATATATATATATATATATATATATATATATATATATATATATATATATATATATATATATATATATATATATTGTAAACATGCAGTTGCTGTTTTGGATATCGTTCTCTCAACTCAGCTTCCTTTCTGAAAGACGTGCGTTTTGTCCCCACTGCAACGTCATAATACTCCAGAAGCTGTAGAGCGAATTTCCTCCCCCATTAAGATGCTAATGGTGAATAAAACTCATCTAGGAAGAGACAAAGGCCAGCAATTAAGCCTCCAGCAACTTTCCCAAAACCCCCTTTTAGACGTTCAGAACGCACAAAGTAAAAGGCGCAGGCCATTACGGAGTCTCAAGATTATTAGCAAGGCTTCCTGAATGCACAAGAGGTGCTTTGCGCGGGATTAACACCATTCATCCAAAAGCTCCTTCAGCCCTGGAGTTACCGTTTAAACATAACGGGATAACATTTCTAGATTAAGCCTCAGCCACTTATAGTTTTCTGAAAAGAAAACTTTTGTGCCGGCTTTGTCTGTCCGTCCGCACTTTATTCTGTCCGCCCTCAAATCTTAAAAACTACCGAGGCTAGAGGGCTACAAATTGGTTTGTTGATCATCCACCCCCCAATCATCAAATATACCAAAGTGCAGCCCTCTAGCCTCAGTAGTCTTTTATTTTATTTAAGGTTAAAGTTAACCATAATCGTGCTTCTGGCAACAATATAGGATAGGCCACCACAGGGCCGTGGTTAAAGTTTCATGGGCTGCGGCTGTAGAGGCTGTACAGAAAACTTCATTTCGCCGAAGAAACTTCGGCGCATTTTTTACTTGTTTAATTTTGTGTCAGCATGATAAACACCCAAAAGTGTGTGTGTGTTTCTTTCTTATTGCCGCCCACCCTTTCATCTGAATCATAAAGCAAAAATTTTTTCAGTCTGTAGCCTAACATCGCCGTCATGTACGAGCAATACAAAACAAAAATCTGTAATTTCAACTGAACATAAGAGCACAAAGTTTACTTATTTATTTGCTTATTTCTTTGACTCGTAAAACGCATTTTACATTTCAAGGGCAGATTTTCCATCTGAAAATGGTATATACTTTTTTCTTTTATCAAGGTTCGTATTCCTTTTATGAACTGGGTTCTTTGTAAGCCAATGGACATCTGACCGTCTCTCAGATTACGACCCATGATGACCACTTTAACGCAGCAGGTCATGCAGCCTCAAAAGTATTACTGAAAAATGTAAAAAACAAAAAATGTCTTGGGACTTTCTTTGTTTTTATATTTTCATTTTCCTTCCATTCGGAGGAGCTCCTTGAAGAGACATCGCTCGCTTATTCTTCGTCCTTTCATCTGCAAGACGACGGAAACAGTAACACGGACAAAGGTTCCTCTTTTCGTTAATTATCTTTCATTGAAATGTTGCCAAGTTTAGCAATGACGCTTCTTTATGCTTGATGTCATTTCATTTGCAAGCATATCACGGACTTTTGTACCCCTACGATGTGTAAAGAAAGCTTTTTTGAAGTTCCCAGTATGTAATTAGATGTCAATATTACTGCTTTTTAATTATTTGAGCAAATTATGACTTGGATAACTGATGATGAAACCGTCTCTGCTGTTTGTGTCTCTAACAAACAGTAATTATGGAATTGTAATTTTTAATTTTTTTTTTAGTTACCTTTCCATCAGTAAAAGATTACAGATTACCTCAACAAATGTTTTAGAAGTTAAACAAAATCCCATGCAACATGAAAATTCTCGTTATACTTTGCTTTTCAATATAAAGACCATAATATGAAAACATTTATTTTTCGGGAATGAAAAGCCAAATAATATACTTTTATTGAACATCGGATGTATAAAATATGGTAAAGAATAGGTCTCTTGTTAATAAGCAAATGCACTCCTTGCATAATTATGCACTTGCCACTAAGCGTTCTCTTTGATAAATTCTCAAAAACGGAAAACTGGAGATGATATGCAACCATCAATTCCCGACGCTTCCATTCAGCATATTCTTTTCTTTCATTATCATTTACTCTTTTTTGTTCCATGAACTATAAGACTAACTCTCAATCTAAGTTTGACAGCAAATAGGCTGACAATCCCAGCTACAGAAAACAAACTCGCACTTGACCTTGAAATCAACCCCTGAAATCCTTAGTTTATACTACTTATAGAATTAGCACTGGAGGGAAGCCCTACGGATGGAATTTAAGGAAACGCGTTCAAGAATCAACTCATTTCAGGAACAGCCAACGTGGAAAGACGGCTAATTGGGAAATACGGAAAGACGAAAATGACTCTCTAAGGGTAGATGATGAGATCCACCAAAGAATCTTCACTTCAAATAAAAAAATATATATATAATCTTTTAATTATTGCTTTGTTGTCTGTGACTTTTCAAGCCTGACCCAACTTTATGATGAACCAGTTCCAACTACAAAACTAACTACATAGCTTATAAAAGTATTTATAGCGGGAACAGCAGTTTTATTTCCCAATAATGAATGATGTCCTTTAGTAAATTTTTGCATAAAATTTGGAAGTTAGCAGTTAGTTTGGTGGACTTACGCAAAAGTGTTCGATAAATATGGTTTCATTATTAACACGTGCAATTATCTCAATTCATGAGGATAATCTAATAAAAAATTATTATATATACAGTATTGCTTCAGCAAATCTCAAAATAGCAGAACTCCGGGAAAACACAAATAGTAAGCGGCATTCCTGTTCAGAGACGATGCTTCTGAAATCGACTCGAATAAAGGTCTTCAGAAAGAGATGATCATAAATGACAAAGCGAACAGCGAGGGTATACAATGCCCAAATGTCATGAAAAGGAAAACAGTTCACTTTTCTGTCTCTTTTCGAAGTTGGGGAGACTTTTGGAGTCTGCAGAGTCTAGTATAACAAAATATGAGGAACGAACGATAAAGGTTCTGTAATGCGAGAATCATTACATCCCGCAGAAGGAAGGACAGTCTAGACACAACGTCCAGTGGACAGGTGAGATGCCATAGACATTATCTACAATAGATGGATGAGTAAGATATCATCTACTGTCTCCTGCAGACAGAGGAGACATCAGACATATTACATCCTACAGACGAAGGAAGACATCACAGATAATATACCTTGTGGAAGGGAATTTAACCCAAATACTGCATCATATACACAGGGAAGACACCAAAAATGGCATCCAGTAGACTGGGAAAGCTTCGTGAATATTACACCTTTAATGGGAATGAATTGAGAATTTATGCCGAAGGCCAAGCGATGGGACCTAAGAGGTCATTCAGCGCTGAAAAGGAAATGACAGTAAGCAGACCTGAAAGGTGTAACGGAATGAAAACCTCCCAGTTTCACCATGAAATAAGTGTTAGAGAGGCTGGAAAGTTACGAAGAAAAAGAATATGAACGGATGAACAGTAAAAGGAATGAAAGGGGTTGCAGCTAGGGCCCGGAAGGATGCTGTAAAGACTCTAAGTAATGCCTACAGTGCACCTGGAAAACCTCTAATAGGAGAAGATATCATAAGCATCAAGTCCGCTGGACGGC